>NW_015161988.1:329462-369212 GCF_001447785.1 Gekko japonicus | reverse complement strand
AAAAAAAGCCCTGTGTAGGGCTATCTTTCGGCTATGCTCCTGCAGAGTGCAGGGGGTTGGACTAGATGACCTGCAAGGTCTCTTCCAACTCTAACATTCTAAGATTCTCATTCCCTGCTGCTGCAAGGGTCCTGGAAGCAAACTAAGCAAGTGACACCGCTGGTTCGCACTGAGTGGGTGAACCTTTTGCCAGCTCACGTAAGCGGCTCTGGGCTCACAGCCAGATGCAGAGGGGTGGAGGGACTTAACTCAGGGAGAGGGGCTGGCCACAAGACTGTAACAGCAGGATATGAAAAGAGGAGCTGTCTCTTCTCCCGTTCCATTAAAATCCTCACTGAAAGGCCCAGCAGTCCATCTAAAGCAAAGACTGCAGTTTCTTGAAAAGCTCAGGTTTCACTTAAAAAGCAAAGCAAGTTTCTAGCCCCGATGGCTGTGGTCCTTGAAATCTCAGAAGCTGGAGAGCCGGTGGTGGAGAGGCTTAAAAAGATAAGGATTTCTGTGTTCTTGGTCTTCACTAGGCCATGTGCTGCTGACATGAAGAATGGCAAAGGTTCCTTCAGCACACCTGCCAGACTTGAAAGGTGACTGTTTCGTAGCTCAAAGACTGGCTCACTTACTTGAGCCACCTGGCAAAAGGACACTCACTTCTCCAGAGAAGGCCCAGCCCAGTGAGGGTTAAGAAGGCCCAGGCCCAGTGAGGGTTTCTTGCTCACAAAATCCTGCAGGTGACCCCAGCTGGGCTAACCACAGGAGGCAGCTAACGTACATCACCCCACTGTTTGTGGGGGACCCTGTGGAGGAGTGAGGCCAGCAAGCAATCCCCCCTCCAGTATGGAATGAAACTTCACAGAGAAGGGTACCTGAGAGACAGCCTCTTCAGTGGCAGCCCCCCAAGAAGGTGCAACTGCCCCCCCACTTCTGAACTTTAGGAGACAGCCAAAGACTGTTTCGTTTAGGCTGGATTTAATGAAAGCAGTCCTAAACTGTGGGTTTTAAATGCTGGTTTTACGTTTTTATGTATTTTATACTAATACTGTAAGCAGCTAATACATCTCTTAAATAAATAAGCATCCTTTTAAATGACATTTTAACTCTTGTTGTACATTTTTTTAGAAACCACTCTGAAATTCAGTTGTTTGGGCTGGAATGTGCAATGCACAGCCATATATACATTTGCCTTGAAAACGCATTCTTCTTGTTCGACACGAAGCCCATCTTCGGACCAGGGATGTTTAAAGGCAGGGATGGGTACTGTACCACTTGAGCACAGAATCTGGGACTGGATACAGAATTCAGCAATCTAAAAAACACACACACCTAAAGTGTTGTGTTTTTTTTTTTTAAAGCCCAAGTTCCTAGCCCTCGTTATTGGAAAGGTGTGCTTGAAAGTGTCTGAGGAAGTAGTTAATCAAAAGCTCATGCTGACACTAAAGTAACCTTTATGGGGTCATAGGATGTTTTCAGAGCCCCCATTCTCGGTGCCTTGTTTTGCTCCCCCCCCTTTTAAATTCTTCTCAGAAGTGCCCCATTATGAGGGTTCTGAAACATGCAGGCAAAAACAAACACACAAACCAACCCAAAAATAAACACTTCCTGGAATTCCTTCAAGCCAAGGCAAAAAACGTCATGCCAAAAAGCAGAGCAGAGATTTAACAGAACCACATCCCATGCACTGATCTGTCCTTGAAACCGGCTGGGGCTCTTTGAGATCTCTCCGAAGCAGTCATTCGAACGCCCTGTGCCAAAGCCACGTGTGGCCCAAAGTGCAAACTCACAGAAGGCTGCTGTTGTGCCTCTGTCTGAGCAACTGGTAAAGAAAATGACCTCCCACCAGCCTCTTCTTGGGGGAAGGGGGAATCACTTAAGTCCCTAGCTCAGTTCAAAGGTTCTTTGATAACAAGGGCTTAGAAACACTTTTCTTGGGTGGAAATCCTGGACAGCTGCTGCCGGTACTGGGATGGATGGATGGATGAATGGTTTGATTCCGTAGACAGCAGCTTCAGATGTTTAGGAGGGAGCAGGGAGCCCTGTTGCGGGAACAACTGAAGGAGTGTCAGTCACACCTAAGGCAGAGATGCAGTGGACTCACCTGCCCTCAGAGGAGTCTCTGTGCGACTAACTGCTCTGGACTTGCCTCTGCTGGTCTGGAGGCATGTCCCAGGACAGTGACTCATGCAGGCGGCCTGGGAATGGCTGTGGCAAGAAGGCACCTGCCTTTTCCTGCAGGTATTCTTTGCGCTCCCAAGTCATGGGTTGGAGACTCCTGGATGCAGCCCAGAGATAATTGCTTTCCCAAAATGACAGGCATGCTGTGTAAGGGGGGGGGGGCAAGGCAATCAACCCCCTCCCCCAACAACCAAGGCCCAGGTGCCAAATGTCAGAGGAAGGCCAAAGAGCACCACGGACACACGTATGGGCGAGACATGCAATTGAGACAGAAAGAAAGAAAGAAAAAAATATGACATGGGATGGATTGGAAAGGAAGGGAACGGAAGGAACAAACGTTCGTTTTGCTTTTTTTTCTTTTCCAACTTTACTTGCAAGTGTTACTAAAAGGCAAACTTTTTTTTTTTCTTTCTTTTGCTTCCTTTGGGCATTTTATGGCGAATTTTTGCAGACCGAGTAAAGGATAATGTTGTCAATACTCATGATCAATCGTCGTAATAGTCAGAAAGCAAAGTACACGGATTCTGTCCCATAAAATGCCGCTCGGACACAGGTAATCAAGATATTGGGGGGGGGGGCACGGTGTACCTTCTATGATGAACGTTCGTGACTTGGAAGAGCTAAAAGGGTTCCCTGGTGACAAAAGAAAGATTTAAGAGAGACCAGAGTTTACAGCTGCTGGCTGACCGCAAGGCCGTGGTACAACGCGAGAGGCCTGAGTGGGGAGCTAGGCTCTCCTTCCTCCCAAGCCCTCGCCTGGCCAAAGGAAAAAGGCTGCTCGGCTCCCAGACCCTTGCCCCGGAGACCCTGGAATGCTGTAAGCCTCCAGCTGCTACACTGCCCATCCCAACCAGGGAAGGCCACTCCTCCTGCTTCCCCACCCCCGCGTTTCAGATCCCAAGTGAGTCATTCTTGCTCGGAAACAGAGGTCTCCTGTTCCCATTCCCAGGTGCTCACCTGCAAGGGACTACCCTGATAGACAAGTGGGCTTATGGACCAGGTAGGTTTGCTTGTTGTTGTTCAGTCGCACAGTCGAGTCCGACTCTTTGCGACCCCATGGACCAGATCACGCCAGGCCTTCCGGTCTTCCACCGTCCTCTGAGGTTTGCTCAACTTCATGTTCGTTGCATCTATGACACTGTCATAGGTTTGCTTGGAAACTAAAAAAGGCATGTGTGGAATAGTCTGACCTAACCCTCTTGCCGTAGGTGGTACGAGGGGAGGGGCTGTTGCTCAGGGGTCGGGCACAAACGTTGCATGCAGAGGCTCTCAGGTTCAAATCCCACCCACCCCCCAGTCCTTGCTTTGTAGGTTTGAAAATGATGGAATTCTGGACACAACTAAGAGCGGTCACTTGATGTCACCTGGAGAACCTCACCAGCTGCTGGAATTCGAAACAGTACCTTCAGCCAATGGTCCCTTTGTCCATGTCCCCCACGCCATGGCTGAGTAAAGGGCTCCAATTGTGACCTGTTCCAGACAAGGTGTGTGTGTGTGTGTGGGGGAGAATGGCAGGGAGAGGCAGGGTGAGAGGTACAGGGGCTGAAGACCCACACAGAGCAGTTGAAGAGATAGCCACTGTCCGCTAGCTGCCATGGTTTGCTTGTTCCCTTTTCTGATCCTGGCTTGCTCGCTGCTCTGCCGCTTGCAGTAAACATTGCTAGGGAGACCGTGAGAGCTGGTACTGCCAGACGGCGTGATCTGTCTGGCCTTGTGAAGGAGGGAGGGCTTGCGTTCCACCGCCGGTGTGAATCTTTCGGCTCTCATGAGGCACTGCGACTCTCTCCCGCTTATCATGTATCCTCCCGCTGGGAGAATTCCCCCACGCGCGCTCGAATTTCATTTGCTTAGCCATTTGCCTCATCCTGCTATATATAAGGGTGTTTCCGCCCCATGGTCATTCCTAACAATAACCCTGTGGATACGGTACCAGTTTTGTAATCTAATAAAGCA
The DNA here is from genome assembly GCF_001447785.1 of Gekko japonicus. Taxonomy (NCBI): domain Eukaryota; kingdom Metazoa; phylum Chordata; class Lepidosauria; order Squamata; family Gekkonidae; genus Gekko; species Gekko japonicus. The sequence goes on along the minus strand of NW_015161988.1, from coordinate 365,093 downwards.
TAACGCTTCTAAGGAAACGTGTGTGGAGATGTACTTGCTGCTGAGCCTGACAAGCCACACCCTTTCCGGCCAAGGCTGGGATGATAAAATGGCCCAGGTGTGCGCTGCGGAGCCAGGAGCTCTGCACAGAGCCTCGTCTTAGACCCGGGTTGGGATGGCAACGACAACAAACCAGGTCTTCCTCATAGTCTCTTTCCGCGCCACTGCCTGCTGGAGCAGAGCTGAGGCCCTGCTCGGACCTGGGGGGCAGCTGGATGGGAAGGGGCAATGGGGTGCCTACAGATGGCATCAGTGGTGTCCGCTGGGTATGAGCCAGGTGCCTCTAGCCATGCTGCCACCATTGCTAGACTGCTTCTGGTCCCCAGTGGCCCTTCAGGTCAGTGGCCCACCGGAAACTTTCCCAGTAAATTAAAGAGCCAGTCCTCCCCTGAAAGCAAAGAGGGCAGGGGAAGAACTAAGGAGAACAGAGTGGACGTGAGAGGCTGCAAGGGGGTCACTAAGGAACGGTTTAATTCCCCCTCCCTCACAAGGCCCAGGGAAACATAAAAATAAGAAGGCATCTTGCAGTACGTCAGACAGCATTATGACGTCTTGGACGGCAGCATTTACAATACTGCTCTGCAAAAAAAACACACCTCTATCCTTCACTTTCAGAAAATAAAAGTTACACAGGGATCAGCTGTTCCACTTTCCCCAGCATTTCCATCCCCCCCCCCCATTAAACGATGTGTAAAAAAATGGGCTCCCACCCCCACGTTTCTGACTTCTATCCCCCCTTTGACATTCACAATTAGACATCTACCCCCTAGTAGGGGTAAAACCAGCTCAGGGAGGGGAGGACACAGGCGGGGAGGAAAGAGTTAATGTGCCCTTCCCTCTCTACACTCTGTTTTCCAGCATGATCGCGGAATCTGCATTTTCCAAAGGAAACAAATCTTTAAAAAAACAAACAGGGTCCCTGGGCTCCAACTAGGCGGCCCTTTCACAACCCTCTGGGCTAACCTACCTACCTACCTCACAGGGCTGCTTTGAGGCTCCCTGAGGGCGAAGTACTCCCTATAGACTGAGTACCTAAACAGACAGGACACCCCAAATGGCACTTTTAAACGGTGGAAAGAATATCTGATGACGGGAAACGATATATAAGATCTTGACCTTGAGATCTGTACACTCGTGGGTTTCAAAACGAAACATGCACACAAAGACACGAGAGATATGGCAGAAGAGAAACAAAATTCAGAGGTGGGCAAGGAATCGAGGCTTCCATCCCTAAGTGAGGAAAGGAGGAGAAACAGAGAGGATGTTGGGTGGGAGGCAGGAGAATGAAGGGAAGAGATTCCAACCTAGACGTTGCCGAGGGAGGCATGCTCACCTCCACCAACAGCAGTACCATCCGGGACTCAAGTCTGTGGGCTGGGGGAGACGGACTACTTCCCTAGTGATCCTTAAGTGGGTGAAGGATCTGGCCCAGGCTTCTTTGCTACTCCAATTAATTTGCTACCCCCCCCCCACATCTTGTTTGTACTGGAGGGAGTAGGGCTGGCCCCCCCAAGGATGTCCCCGTTCCATACAGCTAGGGCCTGGGGGATACCCCAGTGCAAATTGTCACTCATCAGTGAAACTCTCTGGGTGGCCTTGGGCCTGTCACCATCTCTCAGCCCAACCTACCTCGCAGGGCTGCTGTGAAGATAAAACGGGGAAGGGAGAACCACGTATGCTGCCCTGAGCTCCTCGGAGAAGTGGGAAGATGGATAGAGCTAGACATGGTAAAGGGGAAAGGAGGTTCTACTGGGAAACAGAGGGCGGGGCCGCTCCGCTCAACAGCAGAATCTTCAGGTAACTGGGGAGAGGAGTCGTGTGCCAGCCCCCCTGGTCTTCCCAACTGCACAAACACTTCCACCACCATTAAACAGAGGGGGAAACTGAGGAAGGCTGGTAGTGGCACAGCAGTCCCCCACCCCTCAGACTCTCCCAGTCATCTGCTTTGAGTACTCTGGTGGCAACTCCCTGATCCAGGGAAGCACATGGAGAGGGCTGCTCGAGTGTGGAAGGAAATTAAGCTGTTGCTGCTGGCACAGAAGATTTTGGGGGCAGCTCCCATTGCCCATCTCTGTGTCAATTCTGGCTTCTGTTTTTCTCCTATGGAAAGGCTGGTGAGCATGGCCAATTGAGTTCCCGCTTTTGTCATTCTCAGAATGTGAGGGGGGAAAGCTGAAAAATTTAAGGCCGGTGTAGCTTCCCCTTAGAGGAGACTGCCATCTGTCTCTGCATGAGTCACTGCTCTGGTGCTGCCTCCTTCCAGTCCACCTCTGCAGGGAATAGGTAATCCCGCCATGAATCTGCACTTGGTATGACTGGATCATTCAGTCACTTAAGATGAGGAGGCACCGGACAGAATTTTCCACCTTCGGAACAGTTTGCTTGTCGTACCCCTGAATAAAGCAGAATTCTTGGATCATCTCCTTCTGATCCAGAAACCATGCTTGGACCAGTGACTCACACAGATGCACATACTGGGCAGACCTGTATATCTTTGGGGGCATAATATTGAGACGCCTCTAATTTTAACATGGCTGACCCTGGTTCTGGCAAGGACTGAGCATATTGCTTGGCTCCCTCGCCACACTCCAGCCCTGCAGAGCCCCAGGGTGGAGCGACGGGAGCAACAAGAAAGGCAGTAAAAGTTGGAAGCCAGACTTACCTTCCATGGGTGTATTGGGGTCTGGCCGATTGGCAAACACCACGTCCACGTACTCAAGCTGCAGCCGTTCTAATGAAGCCTTCAAGCCTGGGGGGGGGGGGCAGGGAAAGGGGCCAGACGACAAAACATCAGACACGGCCTGACCACTACATGCCCCTGTTGCTTGAAAGGGCCTTCCTGAATCGAACAAGCATCTGCCTCTTTCTCTCCTCTCCTCTTTCTCCCGTTCTCTAATATCCTTCATTGGCTACAGACCCATGCTAGCTCCAGGATATGGGGGACCCTTCGGGGTGGGTCCCTTAAAGAGGTGGGCATACAGACCCAGAATCTCCACTGGTACTCTTACGCAGAGGGGAGGGGGAGAGGGAATGAATGAACGAACAGTTGGGTCTTGAGACCCCATTTCACTAATGAAGAAGAAGAAGAGATTGGATTTATACCCCGCCCTTCACTACCCAAAGGTGTCTCAGAGCGGCTTACAAACTCCTTTCCCTTCCCCTCCCCACAACAGACACCCTGAGAGGTGGGCGGGGCTGAGAGAACTCTGACACAAACTGCTCTTTTTCAAGGATAGCTGTGCCAGAGCTTGTGACTGACCCAAGGTCACACCAGCAGGTGCAAGCGGAGGAGTGGGGAATCAAACCCGGTTCTCCCAGATTAGAGTCCGCGCACTTAACCACTACACCAAACTGGCTCTCCGTTGCTCTTCCTCTAATGGATTGGCCCAGGCTAGCCTGATCTCATCAGATCTCGGAAGCTAAGCAGGGTTGGCCCTGGTCAGTATATGGATGGGAGGCCTCCAAGGAAGTCCAGGGTTTCCACGCAGAGGACAGCCATGGCAAACCAACTCTGTTCGTCTCTTGCCTTGAAAACCCTATGGGGTTGCCAGAAGTCATGATGCAGCTCAAACCCCCCAGCTATGCTTGAGGACACAGAACCCTTTAGAGCACTTGTAGGCCACTTCCACGGCCATGCCTTTCTCCCAGAGATCCATAGGAACTGCTGCTTTGTGAGACAGCTGAGAATTCTCTGGTTGCAAGCCCAACCGGAACTAAAGCCCCCAGGATCCCTGGGATACAGGTAGTAAGGAGTGAACTCCTCTGAACTGGCAGAGCAGTCATGTCTTCACAATGCTAGATACCCCCCCTCCCTTAGTGGATAGAAACGTATTATAGAGCAGGCATGGGACTAGAGAGGGGAAATAACAAATTCATTTGGATTTAAATAGCCTCCCTCCCATTTGGCTGAATGGTCTCAGTTCTGGCCTGCACCTACAAGAGGCATGGTGAGAAAAAAAGGAAAAATTGGCAATTGCCCCAAGGCTCCCTAAAACTAAAGGTTCCCCTGTGGTTGCCCCAGGAGACAAAGGCCCACGGCATTTTGGTTCCGACTGATGCGGCACCTTACCTTCTATAATGTGCTTTCTCGAAAGCCCTCTCTCTGTCTCGGCTCTAGAAAAAGGACAGATCCAGACCCGAAAGGTAATTAGAAGACATAACATAATCTGTTAATGCAGAACGACAGAGATGAATGCATAGAAAGGGAGGCCCTGGCGTTCAGGACCACCTGAAGCAGGGGTGGCCAAACTGCGGTTTGGGAGCCACATTTTATTAATGCGGGTTTTTCACACATATTGTGCGGCTCCTGGGGGGGGGGGGGCTGAGGAAGTGAAGAGGGGAGTCATGCCTCCCCAACCGGTCTTCCCTTCCCTAGCCAGGGATCCCCTCCCTGGATAGGCTTGAAGTGGGAGGGGGGGAACAATATCTGTTTTTGCCCATTTTGTTCTTATTTCTGGCAGTGTTATTTAATGTTAATAAAAAGCAAATTTGCATACTTTCCAATAAAAACATGTCTGTAATATTTGTTCTCCTGCCAACCTAGCAGTTCGAAAGCAAGAAATTGCAAGTAGATAAATAGGCACCACTTCGGTGGGAAGGTAACAGCGTTGGTGTTTAGTCATGCTGGCCACATGACCACGGAAACGTCTTCGGACAGCGCTGGCTCTTCGGCTTTGAAACGGAGATGAGCACCGCAACCCTAGAGTCGAATTCGACTGGCTTTCGAGCAAGGAAACCTTTACTTTTACCTTAATATTTGTTCATGTCTTGTGGCTCTCAAACATCTGATTTTCTTCTATATGGCTCTTACATTAAGCAACTTTGGCCACCCCTGACCAATGCTCCCTCTGAGCTGTGGAGTCTTGTGAGCAAAAATTCTACTTTGCGAGCTACTGGCATTAAAGTTGTGAGCGAGCGATTTGTCTACTGCATAAATTAGTTTGCTCTGGAGCCCTCCTTCCTGAGCTAAGACAAAAATGGGTGAGCTGGAGGCTAAAAAACTGTGAGCTAGCTCACACTAACTCATCTTAAAGGGAACATTGCCCCTGACCTAAAGCTACCTCCCCACACCAACCCTGAAAATATTATCTCTAAACCCAAACTCATGCATGGTCTCTATGAAGTACTCTGTCAGCGCTCCAGATACACTTAGAGGCTCTTTCTTCCTTCCAGTTAGTCACATGGAATGGAAGGAGAATCCCTAACCCCTGGAACTGAGGTTCTGAAACTGTTAAAGGGGACCCCATACACGGCTGGTGTTCCTGACTCGAATGGTGCATGGCTTAATTGTTGAAATCATGACATACTTTCCTCCCCAGAAGATTTTGGTTGTTATCACCAGGCTGGAACGTCTGCAAGGAGACAGAAAGAAAGGGCAGGGGTGGAGAAGCCATATGAATCAATGATGGATAGAAGAAAATCTCTTTGGGGCATTTCCCCTCCCCCTAGTCTAACAATTCTACCTCTATATGACAGAAAAAACAGGAAAGGGGGAACAGATCTGACACCTTTGGCAAATTACCTGCTGAAACATGAGGATTCAGATGGATGGCAAAAAGAAGGTGGTAGGGACAACGCAATGCCTAGAACCCCCCCCCCACTCCCCCAACCCAAGTCAATTTCCTCCACGGTGGTCCATGCCCCCTCCCGGTCATGGCTACCATCACTCCTTGCCCTCTCTGCTGAAAATCTGGACAAAATGCAAGGTCCGCCCTCTGCACAAGCATACTCCATTCTGTGTATCATCTTCCTAAAGAGAGGCATTCTTTGAAGACCAGCAGGTGGGCTGACATCTTCAGAACCAAACAATTTCCAGACAGGTTTAAGAAACAGCTGCACCCAGACTGCGTCAGGGTGGCATAGCCTGGAAGTTATGACAGCAGGAGCAAGAGAAGCAAACAGGACTCGTTTTAAAGAGCTGGTTTTGCCCTTGCCTTCATGGTGACTGGCCACTGGGACTCATGTTCGTGGCTACAGTGAACTGTCACTTGCACGTGAACCTCTGCATGGGATCTGCAAATAAAGCAATGGCCAAGTTCTGCTGCAGTTTAGAACTTAACACAAACAAACAATCTAAGCAGAACGAGCGGTGACGGGTATGCATAAGTGTGCATGTGACACTGGCTGAGATTCAAACGTCAGCATTCTTAGGGAAAAGGCAACGCAGATTTTTAATTTCAGGATATGAATCAGCACCACTCTGCCGGGATTTGTTGTAACACATAAAAGTGGGGGACGGGGGAGGGGATTGCGGAGAAGTGGGCAGAGGGAGAACTATGCACCTCCCTTCCATCCAATTCTTCTCCACTGCAAGTTTTCCCTTCTCCCTATGGCTTTGCAGCTGTTTGGTAGAGACCCAGGTATTTTGCTTAAACAAGCTAGATAAAGAAGATCAATGTCTGCCCACAAAACTGCAGGCTTGTACAGCCTCATTGTGCCTTGGGGCTATTTAGGGAACGGATGTTAGATTAACTCTTCAGTCTCCATTTTATTTTTCAAAACTGGTTCTCCTGCTTTGCTATCAGCCAGGGTGCTGTTGTGGCTTCACAGGCAAAAACTTACCTGGCACCTCCAGCTAAAAGGATCATGTAAAAGGTGACAGGAAAGACCTCCACCTGAGACCCTGGAGAATCTCTGCAACTCAGAGCAGACGATACTGACCTTGATCGACCAATGGTCTGACCCAGTATAAGGCAGCTTTATGTGTTCATTTTAAGGGTGAAAAGATGTGTTTTCAATGACACATCTTCTCTCCTTGAAAATACTAAACAGCAGAGTGGGGGAGCAGGTTTCAAAGAGTGAAGCTGAATGGGAGGTGGAAGGGTTAACCATCCTCTTCCTTCCCTGCATGGCCCCTGAGACAAACTGAGGCTGCAAAAGCTGGAAATTTCCATCTTTTGGATGGAATGCGATGCCTGATCTTCGTCTCCTCTGCTTGACCCCTGAAGATCTACTTCTGTGCTGGTATCCATCCAGTTTAAGGCCCCAGATACACAGACCGGCATTCTAGGCATACACTTTGGAAGCACGGCCCTCTCATGTATTTCGAAGAAGTACCGGAAGGGCATCTTTTGATGGCCAAAAAGGAAAGGATTCAATGTCTTAGTTTCAACTTGATTACGGCAGCAATTGAGTCTAGCGATCTGAGGCTACCTGAGCCCTTATGAGAAGACAGGCTAAAAAAAGTTAAAGCAAAAGAGGGGGGGGGGGGGGGGGACCCGAGTTACCTCCATCCTTTCTTCTTGATGATATTCCCTAATACGACTTCAGCCCTATGTGAACAAGGAGTAGAAAGAGAGACAGACAATGTGGCTGTTAGCCTAGTGGAGAAATGAAGCCTAATTTGCTACAAACATTACGGATTCTACTACGCTGCATTGGTGCATGAGATTCAGTCCCATGGGGGGCAGGGAAGCACTGTTCAAGGTTCTTACACCCATACAGGAAAGAGGTATGAATTACTTGCCCTCAGAGGAGAGCCCCTCGTTTCTGCATGAGACATTGTTCTTAGCATGCCCCCTGATTGGATGTTGCGGGGTGTGTGTGCAATTCACACTGGAAGTAACACAAAGATCTAACTGAACCTCATGTGAAGAAGTAGGAGAACTGGAGGCTGCTTGCAAGAAGGCAAGGTCAGAACAGTTAATCTTTCAGTAATATAACAGGCAGGCTCAACAAGGAGCTCTCATTATGGAGTGTACTGATTTCTCAAAGCACAATTTTTGGTAATTGCTAGACCCACACTACCGTAACCCACGAAACCATAGCAAGGACATCGCCTTCTGTTCTGCCTCTCATCACATGGATTTCAGTGTGTGAAAGAGTGAGGGAAAGCGGTGTGAACTTTCCCAGCAGGCTCCCCCCCCTCAGCTGGATGTTGGATGCATCACATGTTTAAGTGATTTAAAGGACTAGATGGGCTGCACTCTCTCTCTCTCTCTCACTTTTAATAAGTCAGGAAAAGTCCTCCCTAAATTACTTATGATGACAATTTTGCACTAAGTCGCAGCTCCTCATCTTTTATATTGGAGAAAATGATGCTGGCCAGGTCAACCTTGCAGGGCTGTCATAAGGTATACTGAGATAATGGATGGGAAATGCTTTAAGAAGTACCTACACGAATATAGAACTGCGCTACGCAAAGCAAGAAGGAACCTACTTCCCAGCTGCGTAGACTTCAGCCGTGTCAAAGAGGTTAATGCCGTTATCGTAGGCCAGGGTCATCAGCTGCTCTGCCATCTGCAAGAGAGGGATAGTTTTGCAGGGGTCATTTAGTAGGAAAAGAAGTGCCGGAGCACATTAGCACAACTCATTAGCATAACTTATCTGCATATGCCATTCCCCTGACATCACCGGAAGTGAGTCAGAAGGCAACACCCACCGCTCAGGCTCCACCCCAAAAATCTCCAGGTACTTCCCAGTTCAGATCCAAACCTGGGTCTCCCAAATCCTTGTCTGGAACACTAACCACTACACAACACTTCATGGGGCAGCAGCTGTTGAGCAGCAGCAAGCAGCTGGGCCTGCATGAGTTATGCAAGTTGCATGGTGGCTGCTGTCAGGCCTGACATGCTCTCTCCCCCTACATTTTACTGACAGAAACAAATGCTTGACGGCTGGGAGCCTTAGCAGGAAGTCGGGGGGGTCGGGCTGGGCTTGTTACTCCCAGAACACCATTCCTCCACGTTCCTGCTCGAAATGACCCGATAGTTTGACACAAGGCAGTGCATGCACTACTGGTACAATCCCACCTGCCAAACCTCTTCTAGCCACAGACTTTTTATTCCTATGCCCAGGGCAGGCTCTTAACTTAATGCTCTTCTCCCTTCCCCTTCCCCTTCCCCGGGACCCAGCCACGTGGTGAGTTAAGAACAGGCCTGACAAGGAAGATCCGGATGACAAAGATTACATCTCTGTTCTTGTTTGGTCCATAAAAGGCATACTGCAGAGTCACACATCCTAAACGTGCCTTGGAGGCCATGCGGGAAAGGGGTTTAATGCTTCACCCTCGGCTTGGTTTTGCAATTGGAAAATGGGCTCTCTGCTTTGTTTTTAAGCGTATCAAAATAGGGGAGAGTGTTTTTAAAAGGAAACCTCTCTTTGCCTTTAAAATGCTAACTATGAAGTGGGAGGAGCCTGGAGGCTGATGGGTTAAATGTCATCTCTGTTTCCTGCGTGGCCCCAAGGCAAATTTCAGGCTGTAGAAGCCTGAAATTTGCATTTTCGAGATGGAACAGAGAAGAAGAGAGATCTCCCTCTCCTCTGTCAGAGCCTCAAGAAGGAGCAGTGGTCCATCACACTTCCCTGATGAATATACTTGCATATTTACAGACACTCATTTGTCAAATTCACAATATTGCTTTTAAAAAGATCTGCAAATGAAAATACCTATAAAATAAAATAAAAATATTTCAAGACAGTGCCTGTACTAACTCTCACTCTTGCTAAATACTTCTTAGTAGCTTTAAAAATCTGGGCTAATGCCATTTTCTCAGCCTTGGAATAACAAGGAAGTAAGTCTGATGACTGGCGTGGAGTCTATATGGATTTTTATCTGTATCACTTTTCACAAGTTGTATATCTTTCTTTTTATTTGTTTCTCAAATGCTGGGTCTCTTGTTCTTATACGTTTAACCTAATCTCTTTTACAGTGTCGAAAAGCCAACATGCTATATAGACTTTTTGAATAAATGGAATGGAATGGAGTAGGGGAAGATTTCTTACCTCGTCCGTGATCTGGCCTCCAAACGTCACCCATGTTCCTGTAAGAGACACAAAGGAGGAGGATGGGGAACACACACACAAGAGCTCAGATCCCTGCCGGATGGAGAAGTAAAACGAAGGGCACATGAAATCACATCACTGCCAATGTGGCCCTGGGGAACCCTCTGCTTTGCATAACGACCATGTCGAGAACTCCAAGCACAGAAGAGAACCCTGAAAGCTCACAGTCCCCCGAGGAAGATGTATGTCAATGCAAGTACGTGCCTGCCAATGTCTGTGGGGCACACACACGTTGGAACTGTGTTGTGTAGTGGCTAGAGACCAGGACCTGGATACGTTCAAATCCTCACCCAGCTGTGGAACTCACCCATTAAATGTGGGCCAGACTCAATCTCTTACCCAAACTGCAAAACCAATGAAATAAAAAAGGCCCCCGTGAGCCCAAAGCACCCACCTGCAGAGCAGGTTGCCCACTGCATGGTAAACAAAAAATTATATGCAAATGCATTATGTACAATTTTCCCTACCCTGTTTTTTTCTTATACCCACAAAAATTCAGATGGGTAGCCATGTTGTATCTGAAGAAGCGTGCATGCGCACGAAAGCTAATACCCACAAAAATTCACTTTTAAACAATACCACAGTAAGAACTGAATACCTCAAAAACACCCTCCCCCCTTGTGTTTTTGTGTGTGACACTGTTGAGAAGACGACAACAGCGATTCGTGCAGAGATATAATGGGTATATTCCTCCAAGGGTGAGCAGTTCTGCTGTGTCTTTGCATCAGAAGTAATTACATGACCCAATGCAGAGATGCAGTTGAGACATTGTCCACCAGCTGTGATTGACTGGAGAGAGCCAGAGCAACAAATCACACAGAGACACAACTGTCAAGTCTCCTCTGCAGAGGAATGCTTCAGGTGCACAGAAGCCTTTAACTTTTTAGTTTATTTCCAGTTTGGAAATTACCTTTTGGAGCTGCAACCAAAGTGCAAAATGTGGCAGGGGTATAAATCCATGAATGCCATGATTATGAAATATGGGGAGCAGGGGCAGATGAAGTTATCTTTCCTGTGAACAGTCTGTGCTGAAAGGTGGCCCATAAAAATAGTAAATAAAAACAGAGAAGGACTATCATAACTGGTCAGTCTGGTTTCTATTTAATGCTGAGAGTATCAAGGCCAAGGGAGCTCGAGCGGCATCTGGCACAGAGCGGTCCAGAAAGGGCCCATGCGCCACAGCTCCAGAAATCTCCAGAAAGGATTCTTCCCCTTTCTTCAGGAACATGTCCTCCAATGTCCATTCACATCACCACACTGCGTCAAATGGATGTTTGCCTGCTCCAGGACTGCCTTTCTGACCCCGACAACCAGCCAAAGGCCTCTGAAGAGGGTCATGCAACTGCTGCTTGGGGTGGAAGAACCACACGGGCAGAAAGATAATCGGGAAATCCTTTGGGGACAAACAATACGCACCTCACCCCTAACTGAACCCTGGAGATTCTCTCATTGCCGTCTTCTTTCCCTTACTCTCAAGAGGAGATACCCGGGAGGAGGAACACCCCCCTCACAGACACATGGGGTGCAGAATAATTAAATTCCAGTGAAGGCAAGAAAGCAGCTCCAGGCAGCCTTGCTTTTGAAAGCTCTTCGGCAGAACCTGACAGGGACAGCGGCCGTGAACTCTGCAAAGTTTAGATGAGACAGCTGGGCAGCTGGTGTCCCCTGGGTCAGCCCCCTGAAGAAATTGTATCCATCCTTGCTGGCAGTACCGATTTTAATCAAGCTGTGGCAAAACATTTATTGTGTGCCCCCTCCCTTATTGGAGAATGAAAAAACTTTCCCCCATTGTTAGAAAGAGGGTGGTGTGTGTGTGTGTGTTTCATATAGCCGCCGTTTCATATAGATCCCCTGAGCCGCCGCGCACTTCCTCCCCGGCATGATCAGATGCCGGGGGGAGCGAGGCAGCCGAACTGCGCATGTGTGCGCATGCGCAGTTCGGCCGGGAGCCTGCATTGCTCCAGACGATGGGTGCGGCGGCGATCCCACGGCCGTGCTTGATGCGGCGTTCCTGGTATGTCCTCCTCTGGGGGTGGCTCTTTTTTGTTGCGGGTTTTCAGCCTGAAGGGCCGGATTGGGGACGGGTGCGCGCCGCTTCCCAGATGTTGCGGTGAGATCGCGCCCGTTTGCTGCGCCCCCGATCCGTCCCTCTCCTGGGCCAAAACCTTCCGTGTGACCGGGGCCGGTGTGATTCTAACTCAGGAAGAAGCCAGCCTGTCACAACGAGCTGCAAGTCCACAAAAATGAATCTTAGGAATACAATAAAAAATGTAACCCTAAACCAAGTTTTTATTTTCTAAACATTTCTACTGTTTTCTCAAGATGGGCAGCCGTGTTAGTCTGTCTGCAGCAGTAGAAAAGAGGAAGAGACCAGTAGCTCCTTAGGGACTAACCAACTATGTGGCAGGGTATGAGCTTTTGTGAGACACTGCTCACTTCTTCAGATACAGACAGGGGAAACTCATCCCCCGCCACATAGTCGGTTAGTCTTTAAGGTGCTACTGAGCTCTTGATCTTTTCTACTGCTATTGTCTTCTGTTAACCTAAGTAAAGGTTTAAAAACCAAGAGATTATGTGAGCTCTCAAGGTAATGATAATTAGGTAGACTGGGTCCACCTATCTGCTTTTTTGTTGTTCAGTCGCACAGTCAAGTCCGACTCTTCGCGACCCCATGGACCAGATCACGCCAGGCCTTCCTGTCTCCCGCCATCCTCTGAAGCTTGCTCAATTTTATGTTCGTTGCATCGATGACACTGTCTAACCATCTCATCCTTTGCCGTCCCCGTCTTCTTTGACCTTCAATCTTTCCCAGCATCAGGGTCTTCTCCAGTGAGTGCTCCCTTCTCATTGGGTGGCCAAAGTATTTGAGCTTCAGTTTCATTATCTGGCCGTCCAGGGAACAGTCAGGGTTGATTTCTTTTAGGATCGCCTGATTTGATCTTCTGGCAGTCCAAGGGACTCTCAAGAGTCTTCTCCAGCACCATAGTTCAAAAAAATCTATTCTTCGGTGCTCGGCCTTCCTTTTACCTATGTTTAAAATAACCGGGTAGGCTGGACTTACCTGGGCCTACCCTGAGTCCCACCCTTTGTTTACACTGATTTGAGTTCCCTTCAAATACAGAAGAGTGGTACAGACATTTTGTAAATTAAGATAGAGACAACTTAGAGAGTCTGAGCATCTAAGAAGAGGCTGGAGGATGCAGTGAGTGACAATTCCTGCCTGCTGAGCTGCTGTTGGGATAACAAAGGGGCTACCAAGATAACCAAATCTGTGTATCATCTTCCTAAAGAGAGGCATTCTTTGAAGTTTCAGGCAGTAGAAGGTTGCAGAATCATGTGGAGGATGCACTTGGAAACAACAACTCCTACCCCAACTTTGATGGAAAAACCCATTTTAAAGGTTTATGTAATCGTCTGGCAAATATAGCAGATTAGTATTAGCTTCAAACGAGAAAGATAAATTCATGGAGGACAGGTAGCTCAATAAAGCCTCCAAATTCAGAGACAAAATATCTGTTCCTGGGCACAAACCACAGGGGATGGCTGTTGCTTTTATGGCCTCCTTGTGTGCTTCTCTATCTGGCCGTTGTTGGGAACAGTACGGTGGGACAGATGGACCTACGATCCGATGGAGCTGAGCGCCTCTGCTTTTCTTGATAACTGAAACAACCCCGCCCCTCCACCAAGCCTGTTCTCACTGCTAAGATCTGCCTTCCAGCACAGCTGTTAAGGAGGTAATGATGTAAGAATTTGAAGTGTTTTGTATCATGAAATTCCATGGCTTCTTTAGAAGCCATTTATACATCCCTTGAGAAGCATCCGTATAACCGATAAGTGGTCCGATGGCTGAATAACAAAACGCATTGCAGTTAACAGAAAAGCATTCATGTGGGTTGAAAGGCACGGAGATGCCCATTTTGTTATATGCCACAAGGTGGCCCTTTTGCAATCAAGGACTGCCCTGTTTACACAGGGAGCAACTCTGGTAGCAGTGGGGCTCCTGTAAAGGAAAACCAATGGGTGGCTTGCAATGTTCCCTCTAAGCTGTGAAGTCCTGTGAGCAAAAATTCTACTTTGTGAGCTGCTGGCAATAAAGTTGTGAGCAAGTAATTTGGCTGCTGCATAAATTAGTTTGCTCTGGAGCCAACCCTCCTGAGCTGAGATAAAAATGTGTGAGCTGGAAGCTAAAAAACAGTGAGCTAGCTCACGCTAACTCAGCTTAGACCGATGGCTGAATAACAAAACGCATTGCAGTTAACAGAAAAGCATTCATGTGGGTTGAAAGGCACGGAGATGCCCATTTTGTTATATGCCACAAGGTGGCCCTTTTGCAATCAAGGACTGCCCTGCTTACACAGGGAGCGAGCAACTCTGGTAGCAGTGGGGCTCCTGTAAAGGAAAACCAATGGGTGGCTTGCAATGTTCCCTCTAAGCTGTGAAGTCCTGTGAGCAAAAATTCTACTTTGTGAGCTGCTGGCAATAAAGTTGTGAGCAAGTAATTTGGCTGCTGCATAAATTAGTTTGCTCTGGAGCCAACCCTCCTGAGCTGAGATAAAAATGTGTGAGCTGGAGGCTAAAAAACAGTGAGCTAGCTCACACTAACTCAGCTTAGAGGGAACAGTGGTGGCTTGCAATATACCCAGTTCTGCTCCAAATGCAACACTGAACTGCATCTGTGGTGGAACACGCTGTTCCTACACCTGACTGAGCCCGGCTGGAAAGAAAGGAAGCTCCCCCGCCCCACGTATCTACTTACCTAAGCCGAGGCAGGAAACTCGCAGTCCCGACTTTCCGAGGTTTCTGAAAAACACACAGACACCTCTTAATCAGCAGCTGCACAGATGTCGGCTGCAGAGGCTGGCCTCTGGCACATCTGCAGTGATGCTGAGAAGCAGCAGATGTCACTTCAGCTCCTATCAGCGTTCATCATCCCCCAGAAACCGCAGAAGGGAAAGGGAGCGTGGGAACACTGGGAGGTTTCATAATCTGGCAGAATTAAACGGGGGTGCAGGAAACGTTTGCCATCCGAGCTGAGCTTCACAGTGGTTTGGGGGAAACGGCGGTAGGCTTCCACTGCCTGGGTTTGCCAAGGATGGCCTCTGTTTATTAACTCCTGTTCATTATTTGACGGAGGGGAGATCTACCATAGCTGAACGGGACCCTCCAGGTTCAGAGGAAGGATGCTGCTCTGGTTGTCAGAGGTTGGGGAGCAGTCAGCAGGGGAGGGCAGTTGCCAGAGGAGGGGGGGAGAGGCAGCTGGCGAGCTTCCGTGCGGCCTCTGCCAGGCCGCTGTCAGAAAGCAAGATGCTGGACTAGATGGTAAAAGGTAAAGGTAAAGGTTCCCTTGCTCGAAAGCCAGTCGAATCCAACTGTAGGGTTGCGGTGCTCATCTCCGTTTCAAAGCTGAAGAGCCAGCGCTGTCCGAAGACGTTTCCGTGGTCATGTGGCCGGCATGACTAAACACCAAGGTGCACGGAACGCTGTTCCCTTCCCACCGAAGTGGTACCTATTTATCTACTTGCAATTTCTTGCTTTCGAACTGCTAGGTTGGCAGGAGCTGGAACTAGAGACGGGAGCTCACTCCATCATGCGGCACACTCGGGTCTTGAACTGCTGAACTACCGACCTTCCACAGCCTGCAGTTCAGCGTCTTAACCACTTGAGCCACCGCAGCTAGATGGACCATTGGTCAAATTTGGCAGGACTGTTCTGATGTTCCAAATATGTGTTTTGGGAGATGTTGGGAGCGAGGCCTTTTGAACATGTTATTAGTGTCCACTGCAGGGGTCCCCAACCTTTCCTTCCTTTCCTTTTGTACCCTTAGAAGCTCATTCGTTTACAAATCTTGAGCAGCACAAAATGCTTATTTCTTATTTTTTAGATGCAAGGGCTAAAAGGACGGAGACAAATTTTGCGATTGCTAGAGCGATCTTAGGATCCTTATCACTGCGCAAAACGGCCAGGGTTTCTGGAGTACGGGGAGCCGATTAGTTGAATAAAGGCTTAATACAGTAATCCCTCATAATCTCAAAAAAAAAAAATCTGCATTCCAGCAGGGCGTGAAAGGATGTATCAATCCTGTTAAGGCCACAAGGGCAAATTCTGTCAGCGTAGGGCCGATTCAAAAATCTCCCTTCAGTCTTGCGAACAAAAAACCCCCTGCAATAAGGTGGGATGGTAAGATAGTACTTATGGGTTTTTTAAAAAAAGATTTTGGGTAAGGAATACCACAAAATAGGGGTGAGCATACTCTGTGGCCTCCCAGAATCAAACGACTATGGTCGATTTCCAGGACTCACTTTTTGATCAGAGAAAATGCTTTGGTTTTGCCAGGGCTTCCCAACAGTTGTCCGTGGGTGCCGTGGGCCTGCCAATAGCTTTTCTGGCACCTGCCACGTGTTTTTAGGAAGCAGGTGGGGCCAGGTGGGGCTTTTGCCCAGCAAGGCTTTTGATTGACTACTGGAGATTTGATCAGCTGTGCAGATATTTTTTTAAAATGTTGCTTTGGCAGCACCTCTCACCACAGCACAAGGATCTACACTGTGTGATTGAAGTTAAGTGGTGGCAATAATTTTGTGGCTGGCTCCGCCTCCCGGAGCAGCTGTCTTGCGGCAACCATTTTGTTGCTGTGCCCACAATGCTAGGTCAGAGTTCCAAATGTGCTTGCAGGCTCAAAAGGGTTGGGGACCCCTGGTCCACTGCATGTGGTACAGTCCTTTTAGATTTCAGGCCCTCTCTCATCATCTCCAGAAGTTAAATCACGGAAAGGGGGGGGGGGATGGATGGTTACATCTCAGCTGACACAAGTAAAGAAAAGAACACAGACCACAATGGCCAGCACATTCCTTCCATTCCGCTACCACTCGATAACACTGATATAACAGTTGCAGAAGGTTTTCACTTGCAGCTGTTCATTGCAACCACATTCACTGAGAGACGGGGAAATGCTATGAAATATTATTGCTTTTTTATTTAGAGGAAACTGCAGTGGTCAGATTACTAACAGTCCTTGTTTTGGAACAGGTGACTGCTAATTTAAGGAATAAACATGAGCAAAACCAAAAGCTTCAGCAATTTGTGCGCATCTGTGTAACCACAGGAATGACTTTATGGACAATTTGGATACTGCCTGCCAGAATTAATTTAAGGCTATCCTTATCTCTGAAGGCAGGATTGTGTGCAGCTAGGCATCTGCCCAGACCAATCAAACAGAGGGAACATATTAAATGTGTTTGGGATAGGAGCGCAAGGGCTTTCCCAGGAAATCTACAGATGCTATTTCAGCTGGTTAAAAGCACGATCTGTGAGCTAGCAAGACCTGAGTTCAAAAGCCACTACAACCGAGGACATGGTTCGGATGCTGCGCCAAACCAGGAACTGCTAGCTACGGAGACGAGCCTGGTGCTACCACTGCACAGAGTCTACCGCAGTGTAAACCACAGATGAAAAGTTTGAATCATCATCAGCAAAAATTTTATGTTTTGCAGTCATAGTACTGTTAAACAGGGTCAAGAAAGACTTAGTAACAGGGAATTTGCTTATGTTCTAAGATCTGCAATATTTGATTTGTGTATTATGCCCATTGGACTGGAACGAAAATAAACCAAACCGAGCTTGACTGCAAACCATTGTTGAGTGATGCATTACCTTGACAGGCGGCCTGGTATAGTGGTCATTGTCTGACTATGACCAGGAAGACCCTGATTCAAATTCCCACTCTATGGAAGCTTGATCAGTGACCTTTGGCCAGTCACACTCTCAGCCTAACCTACCTCACAGGGTTATTGTGAGGACAAAACACGGCAGGATTCATGTATGCTGCCTGAGCTCCTCGAAGGATGGCCAGGATAAAAATATGCTCGTATAATCACAAACCACAGATGCATAATACACTGTGCTCAGCTCTGAACGGGATGTCTTCAGTTGAGTTAGAGTACACGAGGGATGAGTGGGAGAGCATGTTCACATGATGCTCACTTACATAGTACCGAACCCTGGTTGGGCATGATGGCTGAATCCTGCCGAAGTGTCCTCGGTCAACCCTCTTAACCTCAGTATTATCCCCATGCCTAGAGCAGAAACACAGAGCTAATCGCTGCATAAGGATCACAGAGCTAAAATACACGGCACAATTTGACCATGTGGAAAAAGCACAAGTGTTAAGCATTTTCTACTTTTACCATCAGCTTCTCTTTTTTTCAAATACTGGAAAGAAATCGCGATGACCAGAGAGGCGGCGGCACCAGCACATCGGGAAGGGGTGGGGGAGATACGGAGGGTGTTGCATCTCTCTGAGCTTGTCACTTTTTGGGAGCTGGTTGGAATCCTTTGTGGCGGTTCCTTTGCCTCTCGGCGCCTTCTGATCTCACCCATGAAGGGCAGGCAAGAGGGAAAAGGGAGCTGGTTCCTTCCGGCCCTGCAGCGGCCCTGCAAGTCCATTGTCACAGGACAGTGTTGCCAGATCACAGAAGCCCGAGCTTTGTCCACAAAGCCTCAACATTCTCATGTTTGCACAGCGCTCTCCTAGAGGACCTGGGGAGGGGCAACCTTGGCTCTCCACTGAAGCCCCCTCCCCTTTCCTCAGAGCAGCACCAAAAACCACTTCATCTCTGGGAAGTATGGGCCACGTTTTCTGGGCATTTTCTCACCTTAGCTCAAAGAACAGTCATCTTTACCGGCTGCCCCTCACACCTAACCGAGCTTAAAGAGGTGTGAGATTTCCTCCTGCTCTACTCTCTTCTCTCCCCCCCCCACATCCCCACATGAACCTGACTTAGACTGAGTCAGGTTGTTGATCTATTAAGGTCAGTATTATCTACCCTGACGGACAGTGGATCAGGAAGAGGACTTTCACGTCTCCTGCTAACTGACCTTCTAACTGGAAACCCTGGGATTTGAACTTGGGACTTTCTGCATGGAAAGCAGGTGGTCTACCACTCGGCCAAAGGCTCAGGTAGACCTTCCCCATAAATCTACTACCTGGAAATGCCAAAGGACTTAAACTTGGGACCTTCGGCTTGCAAAGCACGGAGCCATGGTCCCTCCCTAACCTGTCCTCTTGCAACACACATGAAACTTTGAAATGTCTGCATCTTCCACTTCCCTGGAGGTGCTGCCTGAGAAAGGCCTGCAAACCACCCAACGCTGTGAAGGAAGACAGAGGGACAGAAGACCTCATTCCCACACTCCCCTCCCAGAGCATATCAGCAATAGACACCCCGCTTCTGCAGAGAACTCTGCAGGGCCGCAAGAGAAAACTCGCCCAGACCTACCCATCCATTCGGCTCTTTCTCTCTCTCGCTTGGCACTCAATGGCCATACCGCTGGCTGCCTGCACTACTCTGAGCAAGCTTGGATTCTTTTTTTTTTTTTAATTTATTATATTTATACCCCGCCCATCCCGCAAGCAGGCTCAGGGCGGCTAACAAAACGGTACAATGTACCTGGTTGTCATACATAAAACTTAAAAACTCTATAAAATCTCATAAGCAATTACTTTAAAACATAAGTTACAGTTAACAATAAAGTGCAAACAGTATTACACATTAGATGGCGTGCTTCCAGATCTCGTTCTATGTTATTCCACCGCTCATCATCCTCGCGCCGGAAGGCCTAGCGATACATCAGGACCAGATCTAAGATCCGAGCATTCGCTAGGATCGTTGGTGGTAACAGTAGTGGCGGCTCCTATTGAAAGGCCTGGTGGAAGAGCTCCGTCTTGCAGGCCCTGCGAAACTGTAAAAGGTCCCGCAGGGCCCTGATCTCCTCCGGGAGCTCATTCCACCAGTAAGGAGCCGCCACTGAAAAGGCTCTGGTCCTGGTACTGGTGAGCCTTGCATCCTTGGGGCCCGGAATAGTCAGTCGGTGTTGGGTCCCGGACGGTAGTGCTCTCTGGGGTATATATGGGAGAAGGCGGTCCCTCAGGTAGGTCGGTCCCTGGCCATGTAGGGCTTTAAAGGTAAGCACCAGCACCTTGAAACGGATCCGGTATGCTATAGGCAGCCAGTGCAGTGACCTAAGCACTGGTTGGATGTGCTCCCACCGCGGAGAGCCCACCAGCAGCCTAGCCGCAGCGTTCTTAGACCTGCTCATGAGCACATCACAAGTCCCGTCCCTCAGGGGGAGGCTCTTGACTCGTGGATCAGAATTCTCAAATGCCCTGGTGACCGTGGTTATCATGACTGCTCCTGTCCATTCAACAACCAGCCTTGTCAGAGGACGTGTAATGTGCTAGCCTTTTGCTAGACTCATGTTTTAATGGGAGAGCGAAAATTAGATTTCGTCCTGCCCTGACCGGGACAGCCCAGGCAAGCCCGATCTCGTCAGATATCGGAAGCTAAGCAGGGCTGACCTTGGCAAGTACTTGGAAGGGAGACCTCCAAGGAATACCAGGGCCAGGACAGGCAATATCAAAACGCCTCTCTGAAATGTCCTAGCCCCACTAGGGGTCACCAGAAGTCACCATGATTTCCAGGCACGCAATCACACACACACACACACACACACACAGAAAATTAGATTTCATCCCACCTACAAGGAGAGCAAGGTAACTTTGGTGCAGGGCCAGTTTGCCTCCAAGGGGGAGACTTATGGGCCCTTGTTAAGAACCTGCTGGCTCCCAGACATGTGGGTTGGGATGGAATAAAATAGCAGCCAGTCCAGAAACCAATGCATGCTGCAAAGCCCAGGGACTGAGTGGCTCTTTCTCCAAGACTCTCTTTCAGCTTCCAACAGAGCTGCTAAACCTACTGCTACCTTCTTGTCTCAGCCCTCACTGGCAATCCCTTGGGCTTTGCATTATTCCAGGCCAGAGGTCATTTCGGGGGGGAACGCGGGGGAACGCAGTTCCCCCGGGTGAGGTGCAGGGGGGCGGGGCACATGACGAAGCCCCGCCCCCTGCTTCCGGCCGCCCCACTTCCAGCCCTCATTTAGCCAGGAGGAGGCAGGAGAAGAAGGAGGGTAAGTTGCTTCCTCCCCGCCTCTCCCCACCCCTGCCTGCCTGGGGCCAGGGAGGGCCTTGGCAGGGCTTCCTTGCACTCCCGCTGTCCTTGCAGGTCCACCGCCGGGCCCCTGATGTCAGGGGGTGTGGCATATGCTAATGAGTTATGCTAATGAGTTCCCCTAGCTCTTTTTCTACGAAATGACCCCTGTTCCAGGCAATTGCAGAGAAGCATGACTGCTGGTTGTGGGAGTCCCCAAAGCGAAGCTTACAGAGTGCGCTCTTGAGTCCAGCAGCCCAAGGTCAGTTTCTGGAGCTGGAGGTGTGAAGCAGGAGATGCTAAAGCTGGGGTCTGAAGTGTCCGAGGCAGAAGGCTCTGCTCTCCTGAAGTGGGCATGGAGTCAGCATGGTGTAGCAGTTAGAGTAACAAAGTAGGATCTGGGAGACCAAAGTCTGAAACCCCACTCTGCCGGATGGGTGAGCCTGGGATGGAGATAGGAGGGGCCAGTGATATTGTAAACTGCTTTGGGTTCCCATGGGGGAAGAAAAGCAGAGTGTAACTAACTAAAAGAACAACCAGACTCCCAGGACATAAACCAATCCAGAGGCTTCATGCTGCCGGACACTATACCCTTATTCACTTTTGTATTTGATTAGACCTGAGACCAGAGCCTACCTGTGGTTCTCAAGTCCCCGGCTCACCTGCCTGATACATGGAGGTTCTACTCAGCTACTGCAGTCAAGAGCGTTGATTAAAAAGAGTCATTGAAACATCTTGTGTTGGGCCAGAAATAGCACCGGCGGAGGGCACCCAGAGAGCTCATTTCATGGGTTGAGTTTGTATTAATATTCCCTTGAAATATAGACTGAATCAGACCACTGATCCACCAAGATTAGTATTGTCTACTCAAACTGGCAGCATCTCTCCAAGGCCCCAAGTTTACCTGATCCTTTTCACTGGAGATACTGGGGATTGAACCTGGGACTCTGGGCGGGTTAAGCAGATGCTCTGCCACTGAGCTACAGCCCCGTCAGTTCTGAATGCTAACCACGGAAAAAGTTGAACTACTGGGGGTTGGGGTGGGAGATGGACACAGACTTAAAGGAATTACAGAACAAGAGCATTTAGTCTTCTGCATGAAAAGGATAAGCAGTCATTTCCAAAAACTGGGGTACGGGAGGAGCAACCGCCCAAACTGGGCAGAAGATGCTGGGATTGTTGGAGCACAGTGTTGTCACAATGAAGAATGTGCAAACCATGGAAAACAAGACTGTGCATGAAAACGCCCTAAAATCCAACCCACAACACTGCTTATTGATCCCATGTAGTCCCATCAGAGTACAGGGCAACATCACATAGACGGATCCTGCTCTCGGGAGGAATTTGCTATCTGAATTCTGGAGAGATGCTGTCTTCACCAGCTGGGAGCTGCTCTTTGATGTTTCAAGCAGGGCTACTTCCCAGCCCTGCTCCCCTGGTACAGTCAGCCACCTGCCCAAATTGTCTAAAGAAATTCTGCAGGCTTCATTCTCATTCTCATACACACACACACACACACACAGTTTGTCTAGGTTTCAAAACTATCAGGCTTGTCCAGGCTTCAAATCTATCAGGATTCAAACCCAGGACTCTTGCTCCTGAAGCAAGAATCCATGTCCTAAGAACTCAGAAGCCCAATTAAGAAGGTTCAGGGTTCCAGAATCTAAGATGGTGCAAAGCTATGGGTATTAACAAATGGGTTTCTGTTACTTGCTCCCAAACCTATAAAGGTGCCTCATTCCAAATCAGGCCATTGGTCCACCTTGGCCAATATTTTCCAGTGAGATCTCTAGTGGGTCTCCAGCGTCTCAGGTGGAGAAATGTCCTTTCTAGCCCTGCTGCTTGAGATCTTTTTTTTTTAACTGGAGGCGACCAGGGTTGATCCTGGGACCTCTGGAATGCAAAATACATGCCTTACTGCTCAATCTGATGTCTCCCTTCCCAAATGAGCCTGGTGAGCTTAATGCTACAGTTATCACAGCAGAACCACTGAGTTTTTGACTGGTAAGCACAAAACGCCGTGTCCCTTTCAATACAACCAATGGACCCAAGATGGTTGACATGGTACCTTTCATTGCCCCCACAGTCTGAAGAGGATAGCAAGCTTTCACGCAGCTCAGGAATCTTCTTGATACTTTATGCTTGCAGCTGTTCAAGGTTTTTCTTCTTATTATTTTTGTACAATGGAAATTTGCCCATCTGACCGCCCCCTCCAGTGTCAATAAGTAGCGAGTACAGAACATTTCTGAAGGCAATTCTAAGAAAAGTACTGTGCCACTTGAAAGCTTGCTACTTTACCCACACCATAGGGCCCAATCAGTGGGATGCCCTTCCAGTTGGCTCTGTACCAGACTCAGTTTTGCTTCTGAGGCCACAGAGCTCTGCTCTTGTATATTATTCTTTCCAGATGTGTACATCCAAGCAGAACACGGTCTCCAAAGCCAAGGCTCAGGCACGCTGAGGGTGCTCCTGACTCATCCTGCCCACATCTGCACACATCGGTGAAGGAAAGGCACTGACAGTTCTGGAAGCCGCACTGACCTACAAACGTCTTGTCAAGGGAATGCCCCTGTGAGAACCAACCATTTGGACTCTGTCCTCAGAACAGTGTCAGGGGAGGGAGCAGTTAATCACAAACAAACAAACAAACAGGTTCTGGGGCTCAGTCTGACACGGAAGCCCCACCACTTGACCTCAAAGGAAGCCATGCTGCTCAGTTCTAAGGGAGGGTGGGAATGGTGCAGTTGTCAGCAGTGTTCCCTCTAAGCTGAGTTAGTGTGAGCTAGCTCACAGTTTCTTAGCCTCCGGCTCACCCATTTTTGTCTGAGCTCAGGAAGGAGGGCTCCAAAAGCAAACTAACTGATGCAGTAGCCATATAGCTCGCTCACCACTTTAATGCCAGCAGCTCACAAAGCAGAATTTTTGCTCACAAGACTCCACAGCTTAGAGGGAGCATTGGTTGTCAGTATGGAGGCACTCTGTACATGCTCAGCAATACCTGACTATATTGTGTCATCTGATTTCATATACATTTCTTTAGAGAAGGGCACGGTCACATATGAGGGGGGGCTGACGGTCAAAAGAAGAGGGAAGCGGTTGAAAGACACCCCCCCTCCCACAGCACATGACACTACACCACAGCACACGCTCTACTTAAGTGAAAGCTGAGATTCTCAGGTGTCCAAATCCAATGGCTTTTGGGGGTTTGGCTGGACTAGCAAAGGTCTTGGCTCTCTTTCCATACCTATATTTCATGCCAGGCTGTTTCACGCTGGAGTCGCTGGAGGACGGGGCGCTCTGCATTGAGAGGTGCCCCAGGCTGCGAGCCACCATGGCCACTGTGCGGAACCGGCCTCGCGTGCTGGGACTGCTGGCATTCTGCCGGTTGAGCCTGTCCTCCGCGCTCCGGTTCTTGATGTTGTGGTCCGAGCACACGAAGGAGACTTGCATCCTGGCCCTGTCGTAGACTTCCTCCTTGCCTTAGGGGCTTCACCAGCCGGTTGCCCCCAAAAAAGCCACGTCCGCCCAATTTCGTCCCGGATAAGCCAGAGGAGGAGGAGGAAAATTTCAAAGAGTGACACAAAACACTCGTGTGTCCCTGAGACCTGTAATGTCCAGATGCGGTGGTCTCTTTTCCAGAACAGAGCCCAAACCGGGAGCGAGAAACAGAAATAAATGTCATGGGAAAATCACCCCATCCATGAACCTAGAGAGAGATTCAGGAGCCAACGGGCTCGGTAGATAGACTGACGTTCCGAGTTGCAGCCCTCTTTTGGGCTCAATTCAGCAAAAAATTGCCCAGGATAGTTTCTGCAGGAGATGGGCTCTCTGTGCTGTTTTCTGGATCCATGCTGGTCATCCGCTTGGAGAGCGAATCCTGTGCTGCAGCTGTCTCTCGGGGCTTGGGAGCTGCGTCATTTAGACTTACAAGGATACAGGAGGAGGGGATCTCGATTGAGAGGCATCCTGATTCCCAGGGCAAGGAGGAGGGGTGGTGTGGGGAAGGACTCTCACTTGCTCTCTTCCAATCCCTCAGCCAGCTGGCTGGCTCACTCCCCAGACACGGTAGGGAGATGGATTTCAGAAGCAGCGGGACCACAGTCCTTCCGATCCTGCTGGATCTCTGGTCTGGATGAAGTCAGCAGGGCAGCCCAGGAACCATGCTAGGGAGAACCCAACTCGGCAGTTCATTATTAATGCTACAGCCGTGAATCTCATTCAGAGGCAAGCAGAAAGACAGTCCGGGGGGAGCTCACATGCCTTCGCCATGCATGGCTTGCTTTTGCGGCTCCTGACGGACAGCCCGGCTACGGCAGCCCCGACAGCCTGGCCCCACGTCTCCTGCCTTGCTCCTGCTCCTCAGCCCGCCCCCCCTTCCCTTCCCTGCAGCCGGAACAAGGATGCCGAGAGACTAAATTTAGATGGTGAACTCCGCACAGCGAGGGATATCCCGTCATCTGCCAGTGGCATCTGCCAAAGCATCCTTTAAATACTGTTGCTGGAAAGAAAGAAAGAAAGAAAGAAAGAAAGAAAGAAAGAAAGAAAGAAAGAAAGAAAGAAAGAAAGAAAGAAAGAAAGAAAGAAAGAAAGACTGCACCTTAACCATTTCCTTATCCAGTTGCGACAGTCTGCATTTTGCACTGGAAAGCAACTGATTGAAATGAATTCAATACTTTGCAATATTTAAATCAACAAACAGCAGGGTTGGGTGCACAAAGGGCACCAAATGGAAAGATATGAATTTAGTCCCCCGGAACAGTTTCTAGAATCACCACGACCAAGTAGCAGTGCTTCTCCTGGACTACATCACTTCAGGCTTCTGGTGTGCGGTTTGTGTATGTATGCATATGGGTTTGTTTTTTTAATGTTTGGATGCTCCTCCCAACTCCCTATCTCTAGAAAAGAAGCATGTCACTGAAAAAAACCAGGGCCAGTATCCTTGCTCCTTGCTCCTGACATACTAGTTTTCAGCATGAAGGAGCTTTATCAGGCAGAGGAACACTCAAATGCACAACTTTCCTCTCCCGGACCGATACCTCAGAGCCACATTGTCAAGAAAAATCCTTTGTATTGGATTCAGCAAACAGTATGAACAAGCCCTTCGTTCCACAGGGGGGAAAACAATAGAGCCATTGGATGATCACCTACAATTTAAAAACTTTTCTCAAGAGATGTTTGGGTCACTGTTCTGCATTTTGCAGGATTGTGGCGCTATGCTGCACCAACCTGCACACTGAATGCCAGTGGGAAAAGTGGGCAGGGATCGAGATGTGCAGAATAGCACGCAAACCTTTTTGAGATTCTGAACCACTTTGTCCATCAAGCTATGTCACGGCGTTAGAAGAGCTGGGCTGCAAACAGTTACCCTCTGTCTTCACTAAAAAAAAAAAGGTAAAGGTTCCCTTGCTCGAAAGCCAGTCGAGTCCGACTCTAGGGTTGCGGTGCTCATCTCTGTTTCAAAGCCGAAGAGCCAGCGCTGTCCGAAGACGTTTCCGTGGTCATGTGGCCGGCATGACTAAACACCAAGGTGCACGGAACGCTGTTACTTTCCCACTGAAATGGTACCTATTTATCTACTTGCAATTTCTTGCTTTCGACCTGCTAGGTTGGCAGGAGCTGGAACTAGAGACAGGAGCTCACTCCATCACACGGCACACTTGGGTCTCGAACGGCTGAACTTCTGACCTTCCCACAGCCTGCAGTTCAGCGTCTTAACCACTTGAGCCACCGCACTGCCCCAAGGTGCACGGAACTCTGTTACCTTCCCACTGAAGTGGTACCTATTTATCTACTTGCAATCTACTTGCAAGACCCGAGTGTGCCGCATGACGGAGTGAGCTCCCGTCTCTAGTTCCAGCTCCTGCCAACCTAGCAGTTCGAAAGCAAGAAATTGCAAGTAGATAAATAGGTACCACTGTCTTCACTAATCCTTGACAAAACACCCAAATCATCCAACTGCGCTCAACACTGCCCAATCCAAAAAGCAGCAGTTCTCATTAGAGCTCATTCCCCGCCCTGCTGCTTGGGACTGAACCTGGAACAAGCATGGGGTAACGGTTCAAGGACTGGGGGAGACATGAGTTCGAACCTCCCCTCTGCTACGAAGCTTGCAGGGTGGTTTTGATTAAGTCACACTCTCTAATATACTACGCAGGATTGTGGTGGAGATACAGTGAGGGGGGAATACCTATGTTGTTCCAAGCTCCTTAGAAGGAAGGCAGTGGGGAAAATGAATTATTTTGCATGTAAATCACAGGGTTTGGTCCAGCCAGTTTTCCTGCCGGGGAACAAGGAAGGCGAGGTCTACTTTAAACACCCCAAAAGGCTATGCTGGGTTTTATATGACTGACATGGAAACAAGCCATATAGGACAGGGGCTGTAATGGGAAGGGGAACAGAGTAAGATGGACTGAAAAAGCTGGCTGGGTCCAACCCAAAGGGTCCCTCGCTAGTGAGACGTGGTCTGGTCCTCCCCCAGCGCCCTCCCCAAAGGGTCTTTTTTTAAAATCACAGAATGTTCTGCCACTGAAAATACTGCTGCCTGATTCCCTGGCTTGAGTGAACTGTTAGGAAGGCATGGTCCTGTGCCCAAGAAATGTGTGTGTGCGTTTGACACTTGAAGGCAACAGCTGTGGGTGAACGTAAGCAAAAGACAACAGGGGGGAATACAAAGAGATCATGGGTTAGCAAAATGAACGCCTGTGCATGGACCAAGTGATGTGGCTTCCTGCTGTTCAGGGCCGCATTCCCTTGCCATGTGCAACGCCCACGCAAGGGTGAATTAGCACACGGAGACTGGCTCCTACAAGCGGCTGGCCAAGTTCTGCCTCCTGGGCATGAGCCGCCAAAGAGAGTTTATTCTGGTGATGCAATTCTCCTCTAAGGAGGTTTAAAAGAGATGGGGGGGGGAGAGGATAATGGAACCCTCCTCTCACTCCTCCAAATCCTCGAGCCACTGGAACGGAGATCCATTAATCGGCAATTCCCGCTGCAAAAGTCTATGCAAGCATTTTCTAATTCATCAATGTCTACAGCAAATGTGGAGCCAAAGGCCGACATGCTCCATTTCCACCTAAGCGTGTTATGGAGGGGGAAGAGGCCGAAAGGACTGGCATATTCTGTTTTTTAAGAAGATTAAGTCTCCTTTTGATGGGTCGGGCCAAGGGTCCATTTAGCCCAGCGTCCTGATAACAACGGTGGCTGGCCAGCCACTTCTGAGAAGCACACAGACACAGCAAGAACACAAATGCCCTTACCCTGTTGTACGTTTGCAGCATATGATATCCAGAGGTATATTACCTCTGAACATGGAGGCTTCCATTTAGTATTTCTGGTTTGCCATTTGTTAAGCCAATTCCCCTCATTGGAAACTGACACTCTGGGCAAAGAAAGAGAGAAGACCACAGTGGGAAGGCTGGAGAATTGGGATGTGTGTGTGTGTGTGTGTGTGTTTAAGAAGCAGCATTACTGCAGAGAAGGATTTTGCTGGCAGGGGGAGGTTCCAAATGCCACACTCTGCCTAGGGGGAAGACAAGTAGGAGTGTCCCAGAGCCAGCAAGAGCTGAATCTCCCTGTTAGTTTCACTGACCACCACTACTGGTGCAAGGCTTTCTTGATGGGGTAGCTGGACTCCCTGATGTTCCCTGCTTTGGGTATTGGTGCACAGAGGCTGAATCCATGCCGGATATCCTCTAGATCACTGGCCCAAGACCTGCTGCACATCCGAACTTTGCCATTGGGGGTCATTAATGCAGAAAAGGCACAACTGCACCTCGAGCCAATCGTAAGAGGGAGACGTCAGGGACTGCCAAAGCCCACAGGCAGCATCCGCAGGGCAGCTGTCGAAAGGCCGACAGATGGGCGGCCAACGCACGCTGGGGCTGCCATAATCCATGCTGACCTTCCTGCCCGTCCATCTGGCAGCCACGGCCAATGTGGGAAGGCTGGCTGCTGGATGTCAACATCACGAGGTAGGCGCATCTTCCCAGGGCAACACTAAATGAAAGAAGTAGGAAGGCCAGGGGAATCCCACGGCGCTTCCTCTCAGCACCAGTTGCAACCATCTTTGCACCAAAATATTTATGCAGATGTTCTGGCCTGGCAGGGCTATTTTTGGGCAGGAACGCACAGGAACGGAGTTCCGGCTGGCTCCCAGGTTGGCCACGCCCAGCAGGAACTCATTAGCATAATAGGCCACACCCAACAGCAGAAACTCATTAGGATTGGCTACATTAGGGGTGTGTGGCCTAACATGCAAAGGAGTTCCTTCTACAAAAAAAGCTCTGGGTTTTGACAACAAACAAGGTAAATAGAATAAGAAGCAAAAGGTAGGTGTCGCTGGATGACCACACTTCTGGTAACATGGGGGTGCGGCCTAATGTGCTAATGAGCTGTGCTGTCAGGGGTGTGGCCTAATATGCTAATGAGTTTCTGCTGCTGGGTGTGGCCTATTATGCTAATGAGTTCCTGCTGGGCTTTTTCTACAAAAAGAGCCCTGCACTACAATGGCATTTTGGGGGGGGGGGCTCCCAGACAACTTCGCCCTCTTGTCATCCCCCGGATTTTCCCCGGCTCCTTTGCATCTTTTTTTTTTTTTTGCAAACCAGCTTCGGTATGATGTTCCCTAAGAGATCGGACCCAACGTGGATTTGTTGGAAGTGTAGTTGAAAAGATAGGGATTTCCATACCTTCTTGACCACATCAGGGGCCATTCCTTTCACCTCTACTGGCAGGCTTTTTGCCAGATTAAAAAAAAAAATCAACAGTTGCTATTTATAGTGTTAGGACACTATAGCAATATACAAAATACTATTTTAAAACAAAACAAAGAGCCTTCTGAGGTGTGTGTGTGGGGGACGAGTGGAAAGAAAGAAGAATCACCCCATGCGGATGCTCTGCCCTGCTGCAGCCTTAGTGAAACCCCCATGTTCTCTGCAATATATTAGGTGAACTGGCCATACAATGGGAAATGTTTACCCTCTTGGCTTGGATGCTGAATGGCAGATGCTGGTTCCTTTTCTTCTATATCAAAGTTGTCCCACTAGTTCTGATCCCCCCCCCTGGGAATTCGCACGTAACTATTGTTTCACAGTCTTATTTTATCCTGCTGCCTTCAAGATGCTTAATCTGTACAGCTAAACCATTGTAATCCAGTTTAGTGCCTGATCAAAGGGTACACAGTTCAACTTTGGGGAAAATCTTGGAAAACAAAAACTTCCATTCTGCCCGAGACACAGTGGAGAATCCCACCCCCATCTCATTTGCCAGGCAGGCTAAGAAAAGGAGCGAGCAGTCATTTGCTACAGCGCAGTATCCCCAAGAATTTAAGACAACCTATCTCCCAGAGAGGCCTAGAGAGTTCAACGAGCATGCGTTTACTTACAAACACCCCCATTTTGTCTAGGACTGGCACTGCCATGGCAAGATTTACTGACACACATCTGTTGTCTCCCACAACTCACTGCTTGAGTCTGCAGTTTTCTTGCTCTATTTCTACGTGCAGAAGGAGGAAGCTCAAAGGAGTGGGTCTTTATTTTGCATTGGAAAAAGGTGAGTGGGGAGCTACAGCCATGGGCACCTTTCCCCGGATTTGGTATGTTTACACAAATGCTCTCCCTTGGATCTGTTCTACCAGCAGCTGAGTTCTCTCCAGTGCAAGAAGCCTTGCAGTGCCAGAGAAGCTCCTTGTGCCAGAAGAAAGAGCCACCAATGATTGTTTGTTGTTGTTCAGTCGCACAGTCGAGTCCGACTCTTTGCAACCCCATGGACCAGATCACGCCAGGCCTTCCTGTCTTCCGCCGTCCTCTGAAGTTGGCTCAATGTCATGTTCGTTGCATCTATGACACTGTCTAACCATCTCATCCTTTGCCGTCCCCGTCTTCTTTGACCTTCAATCTTTCCCAGCATCAGGGTCTTCTCCAGGGAGTGCTCCCTTCTCATTTGGGGGCCAAAGTATTTGAGCTTCAGTTTCATTATCTGGCCTTCGAAACCAAACATTGACCGCTCCGCTAATTATGGTTAATTAGGGTCTGTCAAACCAGGATCTGAAACCATGGTTTGAAGGTGGATTTTTAACCACGGTTAGTCCTAAGTATGGTTTTGCATGAGGTATGAAGGCAGACACCCTGGATTAACTCTGGGTTATCCCCTAGGGCAGGTTTTGCTGTATTTCAGGCTAGGATACAGCCCATGTTTCTGCAGGGAAAGGAGCTCAGGCCATGCATTTGTCAAAAGGAAAGCAGGGTTGGAATGATCATCTTTGACCTAAATCCTGATTTCACAGACTAACCATAATTAACATAAATCACGGTTTTGCATTATGTCTGAATCAAACATGTCTGACTTCCGCTTCAAACACAAGGATGGAAAGGGCTCATCTGTGCATGATGTGGAATTTCACTGTAAAAACTGTGTGTGTGTGTGTGTCTGATATGGAAGACCAAGTCTCTCTCCCCTGGGCTGTTTCCCCAGCTGAAAATCTTTCCCCTCCAGCTACCTTTAGAATGAGTAAGGAAAGCAGATAGCTGACCAAATGCTGAACTAACTGGCACTTGCTCTGGAGTAACCATACAGAGGATATACTATTAAAGGAGATGGACCCAGGCAACTTTCTAAAGGGCCATGATTTTTAAAGCTGAAAAAATCTTGGCTCTTTTCAGTGGGCGGGAAGTTCTAAGTACATATGCTCCATGAAAGAGAGATGGGCTGTAAATTATTATTAACAAGAGGGGGACCCACGATACTCGCGGGGGGGGAGAAGAGCCCCGTCTCCTCCACCCCCCCACCCCTTGATCTCCCCGAGGCGGCAGCGGCGAGGCCAGTCCTCCTCCCCGCCTGGCTCCTAGGCAGTGGCGGCGAGGCCGGTCATCCCCCCCGCCCGGCTCCGAGGCGGCTTCCTCCCCCCCCTGCCTCCCTCCCTTCCCCCGCACGAGCCCGGTCGCAGACCGTCTCCTGCGCAGGCGCAGGAGATGCTCTTGCACTTTCGGGGGGATTTAAACATCCCCCCGAAATTTTTTCCCAACTTTTTTTATTTTTGTGCACACGTGGGGACTGGCCCACATGTGCACAAACCTCCCCCGGCCCCCCAGCTGCCCCCGGAGCGCTAATTTAGCGATCCGCACTCTGGGGGCAAGTTCACTATTAGAATATAAGATTTAAAGAAACTAAACATTTCAGAAAAGCAAACCCCCCCCCAAACGTTAAAATAATTGTTTTTGTTCAGATTACACATTTCTGATGTTAACACTTCATAGACATTCAAGCATGCAGACACTGAGAAAAGAAAATAACTGATTTTCCATTCCTTTCTTGGCTGCCTCACCTAGCAAGGAAAAATGGCTAGGATACTGGTCTTGATGGGTCTCCCCATGCGGGAGCACATCTGGCCTGCGCTTAAAAGGACTGCACTGGCTGCTGATAGCATACTGAATTCGCTTCAAGGTGCTGGTTCTTACCTTTAAAGCCCTATATGGTCAGGGACCTGCATACCTGAGGAACCACCTTTCCCCACATGTTCCCCAAAGGGCACTGCGTTCAGCATTCATCTGTCCCTCCCTGGTCCCAAAGATGTCAGGCTGGTCTCAACCAGGGCCAGGGCCTTCTCAGTGGCAGCTCCATACTGGTGGAACGAGCTCCCGGAAGACATCAGGCTCCTGCGGGACCTTTTACAGTTCCGCAGGGCCTGCAAGACGGAGCTCTTCCACCAGGCTTTTAATTAGGAGCCACATATAACAACTGTACTGTGCTCAGGCCCGCCCCCTGGCCTCACCATCAGCGGCCTGTGCCCACCAGCAAAATTAGATGGGATAAGCTGAATTGCAATGCTGACCATTCCCTTCTGTTTAATCTAACATGACCTGCTGTGACCGCCATACAATTTTATTACTACCATCAAGTCTGGCTCTAGCACCTTAGCACTTTTGCTTGTTCATAACTGTATGATTAACTGTGATGCTTTTATTTGTACTGCTTTTATGTGTTCTACACTTTTTTGTAAGCCGTCCTGAGCCTTGCTCGCGCAGGGAGGGTGGGATATAAGTTGAACAAACAACCAAACCAATACTTTGCTTTTCATGCAAGAAGGACCACATTCAGACCCAGGGATCTACAGTTAAGGCTTCCAACCAAAGGTGTTGGAAAAAATCTGTCTCTGTCTGAGACCTTTGCGACCAGCTTCCTGTCTGGGTGCACAATACTGAGCGACATGTACGACTTGGCATAAGGCAGTTTCACGTGCTCATAACACAGGGCAAATAATTCTGGTCTCTCTCTACTTTGGGGAGCTGTGGAGTGATCCAGCTACATCTAATGTGGGGAAACAGAATCATGCACCCTAGCAGAGGCTGTTTGGAAGAAAGCATGTTGTATGAGTCTGGGGTCAGCCTCCCCTGTCGTTTCACCTTGAGGGTGAGCTAATTCAGACCTCCAGACAAGTAGCGAGATCCTCTCCTCTCGAGTAGGTCTCCTGTCCCTGGGTTCCCCTCCCGGGATGAAAGGAAGCTCTCACTGATTGCACCGTCCCACACACTTGCTTTCTCCAAAAGTCAACATATCTTTATTTAAGAGGAGCAAAGATAAAAAAAACACAGCTCCATAGATAAAAACACCGGGATAAATAATAACATTCTCAAAGACTTAAAACACTGAGGCAATGTGCTGAGTGGCTGAAGGAGTAGTTCTCAAGCCGCTAGAACGGAGACGTGCTGGGAAGTTAGTTATTCTCAACAGAAGGTTGGCAAGGCTACAAGCAGGAGAAACGAGAATGAAAAGTCTTTTATCAAAAGGCCACCTTGGTGGAAGAAAACTTGCTTTTCTCTCCTGAACTGTTGTCTCTGTTCCACTGCCGGCTTGGTTGGTAACGGTGCCTCAATTAGCTCCAGCTGCTGCTTGAACAATTGCCAAGTTTTCTTATATCCTCCCTACAAGGCCCGGATGGTATTTCGCTCCAGAGCCTTAAGGGGGACACACCACAATACCAAATAATACTTCCATACACATGTCCAGACCAGTGACTCATACAGAGGATGCAAAGGGCCTCCTCCTCTAAGGATGCCAATTCTGCTGCATCCTGAGCATTGGGAAGGGTACCAGTAATCCCTGAGAACAGAAATCAGGAGGCTCCGGACACTGATGGAGGGCTCCCCTTGAATTCTTCTCTTCATTCATCTGAGCTGTTCTCTTTCCCTTTAGCTCCACCCCACAACAGGGAAAGTGAATCTGAACCCCTTTTGCTTAAGAAATAACGACCTGAGCCTCTTGAAGGGTTGGTGTGTTTTTGGGGGGCAGTTTTGGACGCTCTCGGCGGACTTCTAGTTCCCAGCCTGATTCTGCAAACCAGAAAATTAATAATAAATAAGCCCTTATTAGGAGTCCGTAATCCAACACTATTCTAAACATCTTTCGATCCGTCAAAACTAATAAACAGAATCACTTGAAATATTCATGGTCCCTCTGAGCCAGGCTCAGGAAGGGAATGCAATATTAATGGCGAGCCAGCGGCTTTTGTCCTCGGAGCTGGTCTACAGGCTCCGTGGGATACTTTTCTCCAAAGGGGCAGATGAAATCACTGATATTCACGTACCGGATCTGGCCCCTTCCTGAAGAACCCCTCCCTCCCAGAGACACAAGCATCCCAGGGTGGGAGGGACAGGCTTTGAAATCTGAGCCTCACAGGGAGAGGTTGGCATTTTGGTTTCCTGGCCTTGTTAAGGAGCCTGTTGTCAGGAAGTGGCTAGAAGGGCAGGGAGGAACAATAATGTGTTAAAGGTTGTAACATGGACTTTGTTGAGAAGGAAGTGCAGAATTAGGTGCACGAGGGCCCAACTCAGATGGGGTCTGGAGCACGCATGGCCCGGGAGTTAAACTCCTTTCCCCTACCACGCATGCTGTTCTCTTGACCTGAAACAGCCAAATGTACGCACAGAAGTATAAGTACAGGTATATTTCCCCAACTGCGTAAATGTTTATTAAAAATATTTCTAAGCCTGCCTTTCTCCCAGCATGGCAGGGACCTGAGGCAGCTAACAACATGCAAATACAGGAAAAGAAAATAATTAGGTCAACAGCATCAAGAAACCCACCCCAAAATAAATAAGTAAATATGCATTTATATGTACACAAACACACACCCACACACCCACACACACTGTATATACAGTCTGCAAAACCACAGCTTTACAACGGGGCCAACCTATTCATTCTGAATATCTCTCACAAAGTGATAGCCTTCCTGAACTTCTCCAGGAGGTTGTGCTAGAGAGGAAACACAGGGACAGGGAAAACCCTGGGCAGGGGATGTGCACACTTGGGATCCATGGAGGTCATTTCAGGTCATGAAGGCTTAAACCAGGTGTGTCAAACATGCGGCCCGGGGGCCAGATCGGGCCCACAGTGGAACAGGCTGTCTTCTGATTCTTCTTCCAGTCCTGCTGCTGCTGTGTCATCGTAGGTTTGCAGCTTACAGATACACACCTGAACAGCATACTCAAGATTGCAACAACAGAGACATTTTGATGCAATAATTCAGAGCACGAGGTGTCAGTTATCAGACAGTGTTAAATAAACAAAATATTGCAAGAGTGCTAATGTTTTAAGCATGTTTTTATTTTAAGTAAAAGAAAAACACCCTTTGTGTTTGTGTCCTTTATAAAGTTTATATTTCCGCTACCTGGCGTTGCGTTTTTTGACACACACGGCCTGGCCCAACAAAGTCTCATTTATGTAAGATCTGGCCCTCATAACAAATGAGTTTGACACCCCTGGCTTAAACCATCCCCTTCCTTGGGGCTGTGGCTGACATCGCATTGGTCTCCCATATGTCTGAGTTTTATTT
>NW_015161988.1:282793-328877 GCF_001447785.1 Gekko japonicus | reverse complement strand
AAAGAAGGGACCCCCCCCCCCCAGACATGCATATAACAGTGCTTGGGAGCCTTTCAGAACCTCCAAGTTTGAGATTCCAGCAGTCCATTATTCTTGCCTATTAGAGAGGTGTGAAAACTGAAGTGCAGAGTACTAAGTGTGCACTGGTGCAAAAATTTCAACCCCAACTGCTCACAAGGCCTAAGGAGACACCCCTGTCGCTCACTTGTCCTTTCTCAGCGGGGCACATGAACCTTCAGGAGCTGGAAAGCAGAGTGGGGACGGACTCACCCGCAGCACTCCACGGTTCTATGTCAGTTCCGTGGAACAGCACATGTTCAGTTCCCCCCTCAGGGCAAATAGTGTCTTCTGGGGGTTGGGGAAAACGTCAGTGGGGGAGGGGGGATTAAGCCCCTTCTCCCCCAAGTCCCAGTCCAAATTGCCCCCCCCCATACCTGGGGGCTGAGTTCTGAGTGTGGAACTTTCAGCTCATGTCTAACCGACAGGTCCTAGGAAAGATGGAAGGAAAATATAATGTCTCGGTGAGCCCTAAAAGTGCCCTGACCCGGATGGCTCAGGCCAGCCCAATCTCAGATCTTGGAAGCTAAGCAGGTTCAGCCCTGGTTAGTACCTGGGGGACTATCAAGGAAGTCCAGGGTTGCTGCGCAGCGGCAGACAATGCAAATCATCTCTCTTTGCAGACTGCCTTGAAAACCCTACCCGCTCGCCATAAGTTCGCTGTGACGTGATGGGGGGAAAAGTCCCTAAAGTACACAAAAAGCTTGGCAAGAAGGTTTCAGACATGTTTGTAGGCTGTGAAGAAATGGGTGTGGTTCTTTGCTTCCATATTTGAAACCCCACCTGGAAACAAACACAGTGTGGCCTGGTTTGCTCAAGAGACTCCAGCCTGACTTGCCCTGTGGATTCTCCAACCCCACACCCCATTGACTAACATGAGGCCTGCCTTGTTTAACAAGATCTCTGATTGAGTCGTGGGAAAAGGGAAGCAACACTTGCGAGAAAGAACCTTTGTCTTGCATCTTTAATAGGCAAGGTGGCAGCACTGAGCTCATTCCGCTTAAGGATCGTATTGGGCTGCCCACAAAAAAGCTCAACAGAATCTCTTTGGCAGTAAAATGGGAGAGGTAACCGAACCACAGGCTCTCGCAACATGGAGACCAGATCCCCCCCCCAAAGAAAGCACAAAACACACACACACACACACACACATTGCTGAATTTCCAAAGACATGTGTGGACATAAGCAGGGCTGTGAAGACGGAGCTTTTTCACCGGGCGTTTCAGTAAGAGTGCTTTCATCGGTTATGTTACATCTGCACTTTATTATATGACACCGACACTTTAAATGGTTTTAATTGTAAGTGCTTGTATTTTATGGAGATGTATTTTAGGTATGTATTTACGTTGATTTAAAAACTGTATGTAAGCCGCCCTGAAGGCTTGTAAAGCAAGAAATGATTTGGTAGGCTTCGGATCCTCCCCCCCCCCCCCATCTGGGGGAGGACCTAAAGATTTTGGAGGCCTCGCATCCCCCCCCCCCCCCCCATCTGTGTGATGACGCTGTGCTAAATGCTGCAACGTTTACAAAATGGACACCTTCCTGAGGGGCCTGTGCAATTTTGTGGCCTGCACCACCCTCATTATACAACTCTTCGTGCCCATTTGCAAGTATAGATGCAAACCAAAAGGGGGGGGGGAAGGAAGGGAAAGGTCCAAGCTGTCAAAAATGAATTCAATTTGGCTAGAAGGGAGGCAAACTGGAAGGACCTGGCTCCCGCTTAGAGAAGTTCTGATGAGCTCTCTGAGCTTTCTGTCTTTCTCTGGCAACTCCAATTTAGTGGGTCTCCTTGTCATTTTCTCTTAGTCGAAAAACTGGGCAATGTCGCCGCAAAGGAATCAACAAAACTAAAAGGATGCACACAAAAATCAACCCTCCCCCCGCAATCTTCTGGCTTCTGAATATTCAACAGGCCTTAGCTACACACATTCAGGGGGCCACCTTTCTAAGCCCATCAAAGCCAATGGGCATCAAAGAATACATAGTTCTGCCCACGATAGGGCTGCTAGTCCTCCATAAGAGTTAGAAACTTGCATTTTTTTTGAAAAAAGCAAGCAAAAAAACAAACACAAAAAAACCCATGACTCTGATGGCCAAACCAGATGCGATGGGGAAGAGCACTCATTAGGACCTCCTGAATTTTTTTAGCAATGGGTGGGAGGAAGAAACAGGAGCCATTATACCAGGGGAGGTGGTGTTTAGCTCTTTCATGGCTCACCTCCCCCCCCATAACCCCCCCCAACAGCCATACAGCTTTTCCCATGGGGCAAAAAGTAACAATGGGAGGAAATGGGAATTTACACAGAGGGAAGGGATGCTCAGAAAGAGTTAATCCTTCCAAGGGGAAGCCCCCCTCCCCATTTCCCGGGACAGTGCCCTGTTTCTGTACAGCACCAAAGCACATCTTTTTAGGTGCCAGCCCCATAGCTGTGAGCAGCCGTTCCACTGCTGGGAGAACATTCCAATGAGCCAGTGATGTTGGCAGAATCCACTGTGTGGCTCTTTCCCCCCATAGAAGCCAAGTTGGGAGACCATCTTTAGCTTTAAGGGTGATGGTCTCTAAGGGAGAGAGCCAGCCCATGGACTTCAACTGTAAGTATGAGCCTGCCATCTAGTGGCATTTGGGCAGAAGTGCATATTGGGTGTGATGCAAAAATACATCGGCCTATGGTTTTTGGTTGGTAGCGACTGAATCAGTTCCTGCAGGTGAAAATGCTGAGCAGCCCACCAGTTCCTTTCCTACTGTAGGCAAGCTAACACTGTCCCCTCCTCTTCTGTTTAGCTTATGAAATGATCAAGAGCAGACTGGCTATCGTAGTTTTTGGTTTACATTTTCAAGGCAGTAGAGTTTAGCTGCTTCCCCTGACTGGGACGGCCCAGGCTAGGCTGATCTTATCAGATCTCAAAAGCTAAGCAGGGTCGGCCCTGATTGGTACTAGGATGGGAGACCTCCAAGGAAGCCCAGGCTCGCTACACAGAGGCAGGCAACGGCAGACCACCTCTGAAAGTCCCCATGGGGTCTCCATAAGTCGGCAGCAACTTGACAGCTCTTTCCACCCCCAATTTAGCTACCAGTGTGCTCTTGCTGTAGCAAGGCCCCTGGGAAGTTGCCTGACTGGCTTCTGGAACTGGAGCAAAGCTTGGGGGGGGGAAAGAAGCATTCGCACGGTCAGCATTTAAAACTTTAGGGATGTGGAACGTGCTTTGCTTGCAGGATTTACAAGGAAAAAATGCCAACCCAGCCACTGAACTAACACCTCGTGGCTTTCTAAAAAGCAGCACCATGCGAAAAGCGGGTTTCTTACCTATATCTCATGCCTGTCTTCTGTGCTGTACATTCCTCCAGGGAGAGCCCGTGCATCCGGAGGAATTCTTCCCGGGTGCGGGCCTGAGCGGCCACCCGGACCTCCCGCAGCCGCTGCAGCTCCACCACATCAGTCTGCCGGACCTCGTGCAGCCCCCAGTCGGAGTGGTACTTACTGGCTACGCTCCGGAGGCTGGGGCTGTACGTCATGGACAGCATCATGCTGCCCGACGGGGTGATCTGCGGATTTCCCAGAAGTTAAAGGGGCTGACCTTGAGACACAGAACTGATGTCCTATCCAAGGGGGCTGACTCTCTGCTGCCAACATCACAAACCTGGACCTGGACCGCTCCTCTCCTGCTCAGACACCGAACTTAACCGGGAAGCACACAGCTACAGCAATATCTTTGACTGGCCAACCTCAGTCAGCAATGGAGCAATGCAAGCTTTGGAGCAACCCAAAGTTCACCGTCAGTTCGAGTGGGAAAATAAGCTGCCTCCAGGGTCTGGATGGAGGCAGGCCACTTGCATGCAGAAATGGAGCTGTGTGTCAATTGATTCAAGGCGGGGCTTTCGATGCCAACCCCCCCGTGTGCAGCCCACCCCACTTGAACTTTCCCAGCTGTGGATTTAAAAACCCCAAACAAACCAATTCCATTCTTAAAGTAAAGTAAAGCCAGTTGAGTCCGACTCTAGGGTTGCGGTGCTCATCTCCGTTTCAAAGCCGAAGAGCCAGCGCTGTCTGAAGACATTTCCGTGGTCATGTGGCCGGCATGACTAAACACCAAGGCGCACGGAACGCTGTTACCTTCCCACCGAAGTGGTACCTATTTATCTACTTGCAATTTCCTGCTTTCGAATTGCTAGGTTAGCAGGAGCTGGAACGAGAGACGGGAGCTCACTCCATCATGCGGCAACTCGGGTCTTGAACTGCTGAACTACTGACCTTCCACAGCCTGCAGTTCAGCGTCTTAACCACTTGAGCCACTGCAGCTCCAATTCCATTCTTGCAGGAACGATTAAAGAGCAACCGGGAAGCTGTGCCCGGGGGGAGGGCGGGGTGGGATGAGGGAGGAACGGTAAATCACTTGAGCCACCGCAGCTCCAATTCCATTCCTGCAGGAACGATTAAAGAGCAACCAGGAAGCTGTGCCCGGGGGGGAGGGCAGGGTGGGATGAGGGAGGAAGGTAAACGAGAATTCAGAAGAAGCAGAACCCAAAAGGATAAAATGAGAGTTGGACCTCTTAAATAAGTGAGGCTTACGTACTGGAGGGAGGGAAACTGGCATGGTATAGCCCGACCCCATCAGATCTCGGAAGCTAAACAGGGTTGGCACTTGGATGGG
Source organism: Gekko japonicus (assembly GCF_001447785.1). Taxonomy (NCBI): domain Eukaryota; kingdom Metazoa; phylum Chordata; class Lepidosauria; order Squamata; family Gekkonidae; genus Gekko; species Gekko japonicus. The sequence goes on along the minus strand of NW_015161988.1, from coordinate 324,170 downwards.
AGATGACCAAGGGAGGTTCCGCAGAGGAAGGCAATGGCCAACCACGTCTGCTTCTCACTGGCTTTGAAAGCCCCTTGTTGGGATTGCCATAAGTCAGTTTTGACTTGGCAGCATTTAAATATGTACAGATCTATTAGAGATTTGCATGGGTATAAAAGGAAGAATTCCAAAGTCCTTCAAAAGTGCATTTGTGCCTCTACATGACGCAGTAAATGTGAAACTGAGGCAAGTAGATGAGAGGTGAGTTACTGGGAACAGTATCTGCATAGCACTCCCTTCCGCCCGAGGGGAAGAGTTATGATGGGACTGTGTAGTGCAGTGTTGGAAGGAAGTAGGTTCAAATCATCACATTGCCATGGAGCATTCCTAGTGACCTAACTCAGCCTGATCCACTTCACAGTTGTTGTGAGGGTAAAATGAGGAAGAACGCTGCCCTGAACAACTTGGAAGGAAGAGTGGGAAGAACATACAGATAACAGAGAATGGGTGCGCGTAGCTGAGAACTTCCTGCCTTGATGGCACTGATTTAGGAAACGTGTACGCCACCTCCCCATAACTGCTCCAGGCGACTGATGACTAAAGTGATAAAACAGAACCAAATCAAGACAATTGAGACAAATCAAGTAAAAAAGAAATCGGGCAGGAAAGCAAGTCAATACGTGGTCAGGGCACGAAACAAACAGAAAGGATTCTCCCAACAAGTGGGTGTGAATCTTGAATCTGGAGTTAGGAAAGGAGGGGAGGATAGAATACAGGAACCTAAAAGGGAAGGTGTGCATGCACAGTGGTGCCACACTGGGAGGTCTGACCCTCTCCCCCACTCCTCTGTCAACTGGCTACAGAGATCCTGACAAAGGCAGCTCCTACACCTTTTATTTATGTAGACTATTTATATGCCGCCTCTCCAGAGAACTGCTCCAGGCAATGTGAACAGCAGTGTGGTGTGCAGGAATGTGCCGGGGAAACTTTGCTCAGTATCATAGAACCTGTTTGCAATCTATTAACACCAGAACCCCACGCTGCTGTCAAGAGATGCAAGAACGGCAGCTGCTAGAAAAGGTTGCTAACTTTGCCATGGTGGAGCCAAGGGACACAGCTGGTCCTGCTTTGCCCCCCACGGATGTGCCCAGCCCCATGACTCTGGGAAACTTCAAAGCTTGCATGCCCCTTTTGCAATGAGAAACTGACCGGACCCAAATATTTCACCTCAGCTCTCCTGCACCTAAGGGTGCAATCCATCGGCAACTGCTCATTCCAAGCTGGACAACAACAAATGGAGGGTTTTAAAAGACGACACTTAACAATAACGCCAAATTGTCCACGTCAATCCTACAACACATAGGTATCATCAAAGAAGCACCACATGCCAAGCGAGAAAGGAAGATCAGGTTTAAAAGCAAGAGGGGAATGAAAGCATAGGAATGAGGAGTGGAGCCGGCACTCGAACTGAAAGAGGTGGAGCCAAGAGAAGAACAGAAATTAGAAAAGATACGTCCTTAGCTAGACAGACTGCGGATTGATATGGATATGCTTTCCCGCTGGAACAAATCTCAGGGCAACGATCTGCAAGGATTCTGAATGGTTTCTAAATGTGGGCTGGCACCAGGTCGATACATGAAGCCCTCTTAATGGGTGAGGTTTGTCCAGATTGAATCACAACTGGCATTCCCCCAGATCAAAACTGAGCTTAAGATGTTAGGAACAAAACTAGAGGGTGGCTATTCTTCTGCAGTGCCCCACATGTGAACAACCAGGACTAGGCTGAACTAGGAGGAACCTTTAGTCTTACCAGCAACTTAGTTGGGCAGAGATGCCCCCCGACAAAGCTCCTATGTATGGACAAGGCCATGTGCACAGTTGGTGGGAATGGAAGAGAAGGAGAGAAAGGGGCAGAAGAGAAAGCTGGGCTACAGGTAAGGAAGGCTGGGGAAAATGTCACATTTTGATTTGCAGTAACAGCCAGATTTTGGGCAGTGGGACTCCAGACATATGTGTGATCTAGTTGGACACCATTCAGAGATCGAGTAAGTCTCCTGGCAGTGAGCTTCTTGGGCTCCCCCTGGCTTTTCTGTAACCACTCCGGCCCAAACTATACATGACATCAATGGCTCTCATCCTGTGGGTTAGACCTCAAAGTATCTTGTAGGTAAGTTTTGAGACCAGGATGGAGGAGGTGAAACAAGGTGAGCTGAATAAGAAAGCTCTGGGAGGCTTGACAGCAAATTTGGGCTCTGCCTCTGCCAGATGGGTGAAACATGGCCCGTTGCTCAATGACACATTTATTTTGATATGTTGATATACAGCCAAAATGGAAAATAAGTTATAAGCCTGTTCCGCATTAACCGTGAGAGTCTTGTGTTTTATGGTGGGGGAGAAAGAAAATAGCATGGAGTTACTTTGCAAATCATGAATAGCAGAGCAAGTTTAGAAGTGGGTGCAGCTTCCAAAAGTTTAAGGACCACTGCATTGCATACCAACAAGGGTAACAGCAAGCTTCATCAATACAGAAAGCCACAGCCTTCAGTCTGCAAGACCTGAGAAAGGCTGTCCATGATAGGATGTTTTGGAGGTCATTAATTCACAGGGTTGCCTTATGTCAGGAGTAACTTGACAGCACATAATACACACATTGCACGTGGGGGGGGGGACCTGCAATGGGAGAAGTGGCAGGGGAGGAGTCATTAACCCTTTCCCCACCCACCATTTCCCTGCTCCTAGTTTCTCCTACAGTACAGCAAATGTGTGTTGGTGCAGGCTGATGAGCATGAATGCAATGTGCAGTTTTGTTGAAGATAAGTGATTCTCAGAGCACATACTAAAACACCAGTGTGCCCTCAGAAGGGTGCAGATCACATCTCCGTGCTACCTATTGCTCTATGCTTGGGCAAGACCATGTGTACCACTGTTCTCATTTCTCTCTGCCAGTTCAAGGACAGCAATATCACTCTGGGAGAGGGAGCAAAGATGAATATGCTTTCCCAGATGCAACTGGTGCTACGGCCAAGATGTCCATCAGTTACCACATTCAATTCAAGGTACTGGCTGTTACGTACAAGGCGCTTCCTGGCCTTGGTCCCTGGTATCTGCAGAACCGCCTGTCATCCTATGCTCCACCATGATAGCTTCCTTTCACTTATCCTAGCAGGTTTTCCTGGCAGTGCTGTCCTAGAAATAAGCATTCTCTGTTATGGCCCCCACCTTGTGGGGTAAGCCTAACTGAGGCGATCAGGAAGCCTTCCATGCTTCCGTCTTTCCAAAAGCTATGCAAAACTGAATTTCCACTGTTCTCATTTCTCTCTGCCAGTTCAAGGACAGCAATATCACTCTGGGAGAGGGAGCAAAGATGAATATGCTTTCCCAGATGCAACTGGTGCTACGGCCAAGATGCCCATCAGTTACCACATTCAATTCAAGGTGCTGGCTGTTACGTACAAGGCGCTTCCTGGCCTTGGTCCCTGGTATCTGCAGAACCGCCTGTCATCCTATGCTCCACCATGATAGCTTCCTTTCACTTATCCTAGCAGGGTTTCCTGGCAGTGCTGTCCTAGAAATATTCAGGGGTCTTGTTGTAGAAAAAGAGCTGCCGGAGCTCATTAGCATAACTCATTAGCATAACTTATTTGCATATGCCACGCCCCCTGACATCACCGGAAGTGACAGAAGGCCACACCCCCTGACATCACCGGAAGTGTGTCAGAAGGCCCGGCTACTTACCCTCCTGCTTCATCCTCATTCCCAAACGGAATGAGGATCGAAGCAGAGGGCGGGGTAAAGAAGGGGGCGGGGCTTCACCACGTGACGGCCCCGCCCCCTAGAGGTTCTCTTCCGGAGCTCCGTACCTGAGAGCTCCCCCCCGACTAGAGCCCTGGAAATAGGCATTCTCTGTTATGGCCCCCCACCTTGTGGGGTAGCCTAACTGAGGCGATCAGGAAGTCTTCCATGCTTCCATCTTTCCAAAAGCTATGCAAAACTGAATTGTTCAGGAGGACATTTCAATAAAAGTAATACAGCTATATTACAACGGAATGGCTCGGGAAGGTCTTTTTTGTTTACAAAGAATGAGACTGCAGATGAGACCACTGTGTGTCATATGCATTATCTGTTTGCTGTATTTATTACTAGGAGCCCTGCCACTGTTCACGCTGCTTGCCAAGCCCATTCCTCCCTGTGCGCGTGTCATTTAAGGGTAATTAGAATACAGAACGGGCAGTTCTGCTTCCTACTGAAACAGCTGCAAGAATACCGGATGAAGGAATAGCAAAAGCAATCACCCCCCCCCCTTTTTTTTTGCAAACTGCAGCAGCAGAAGAGTTGGTTTTTATATCGATTTTCTCTACCTCAAGGAGTCTCAAAGTAGCTTACAGTTACATCCCCTTCCTCTCCCCACAACAGCACCTTGTGAGGTAGGTGGGGCTGAGAGAGTTCTGGGAGAACTGTGATTGGCCCAAGGTCACCCACCGGGCTTCATGTGGAGGACTGGGGAATCAAACCCGCCCCTCCAGATTAGAGTCTGCCATTCTTATCAACTACACCACACTAGCTCCCTCTCTCACCACACAGCCAAAGTATGATTTATAACAAGCATTTTAACTATGCCTTTCTTCCCAATGGGGACCAAAGTGGCTTCTGCCCCGATTCCCTTCACTTTTGGCACTGCCGTTCCCATCATCATCCTCAGAGGTCATTTCGGAGGGGGAACGCGGGGGAACGCAGTCCCCCCGGGTGAGGTGCGGGGGCGGGGCACACGATGAAGCCCCGCCCCCTGCTTCCGGCCGCCCCACTTCCAGCCCTCATTCAGCCAGGAGGAGGCAGGAGAAGAGGGAGGGTAAGTTGCTTCCTCCCTGCCTCTCCCCACCCCTGCCTGCCTGGGGCTAGGGAGGGCCTTGGTGGGGCTTCCTCGCACTCCCGCTGGCCTTGCAGGTCCACCGCCGGGCCCCTGATGTCAGGGGGTGTGGCATACGCTAATGAGTTATGCTAATGAGTTCCCCTAGCTCTTTTTCTACGAAACGACCCCTGATCATCCTGAACTTGGAGGCCAGTTTTCAGATACCTGTTTTATTTTCTGATGAGTTGTGCCTGCTGGAGACAAGCACAGTTTCCAGTGCAAAAAAGGCAGGGATGGGGTGGGGGTTTCTGGAGAGTGTGTGGGGCCAGGATTGCCCGATTCCCTCCACGCTTGGCACGGCAACTCCCGTGACCATCCCGAAGCCAGGGGCCAGTTTTGACTCTCCTAGCTTCGTTTTAGGATGAGTTACACATGACACAGATGGACCTTTTTATTATCACAGATCCCGCTCCCACTGCGTTGCATTCTACTTATGTAATACTATCGGCTGCATTGGTTAACATATCATCATTGTTTCATACGTTTGGCTTTGTTTCAAATTTCTGCAATCCTACTTTGATTACATTGCTTGTGACACATCCTGTTGATTGCACTTATTTACACTGTCCAATCTGCCTTGAATCTCGGTGAGAAAGTAAAATGAGAAAGGCGGGATACAAATTGAAAAGAATAAACAAATAAAAATAAATATAAATAAATAAAATAGAAGAAGAGGAGGAGAAGAGGTTGGATTTATACCCCGCCCTTCACTACCCAAGGGAGTCTCAGAGCGGCTTACAAACTCCTTTCCCTTCCCCTCCCCACAACAGACACCCTGTGAAGTAGGTGGGGCTGAGAGAGCTCTGACAAAAACTGCTCTTTTTCAAGGACAGTATCAGAACTACGGCTTGCCCAAGGTCATCCAGCCAGGTGCAAGTGGAGGAGTGGGGAATCAAACCCGGTTCTCCCAGATTAGAGTTCGCGCACTTAACCACTACACCAAACTGGCTCTCAGTAAATAAATGCATGGGGAAGCTCCGGAAGCAATCATTACTGTCTTACTGCTGCAGAGAGGATGTGTCTGCCCACTTCTCTGGGAACTCATAATATGCATTTGGATACAAGGTGCCTCCAGTTTTGATTCAGAAGAGCACCGTGCTCCAGATTTCCCGCACAACTTTTTTATAAATGCACCCTCAGTCTTAAATGGCGAGCCCCAGAGGACTGTGCTACCTTCTGCCCGGAGCAGCAACATTTTGCTCCCCTTCAGATGCTGGCATTTCAGTCTGAGCCAGTGATAGTTCTTCAACACACCTTGCTAGCTCTACGCGCCGATGCTACCAAACAGGGCTGCTCTCCAAAATTATTCAGGCCCCCAATACACATAGTGACAGCGGCAAGAATATTATATGCTAAATATTGGAGAAGAAATGAAGTCCCTTCAAAGGAAAAAGTTATAAATAAAATACTGGAAACAGCAGAGATGGGCAATTTAACTTCAATTTTGAGAGGACATAAAGAAAATGTTGAGGACACATGGTCAAGATTTTATAAAGGGATGAAAGAGTATAACATATAAAATTTCTAGACATTTAACCGGAATAAAAGGAAATAAGAACTATGTATTTAATTGTAAGCAAAAGATATATGAAAATTATAAGGTGGGAAAAAAGAAATGAATGCTTTAGATATAGTATGAGGTCAATGACCAGGTCGAATAATGATACAAATGAATTTTTCCCTAATCTGTATTTATGTATGTTTGTCTCTGTCTGTCTTACATATGAAATAAAAAATCTTATTAAAAAACCCCCACAAAATTATTCAGGCCCAATACATACAGTTGACAAACACTTAAAACAACCCTCCGACCATTACCCTCTTGTTTTGCAATCAGTTCAGGACCAAACTCCCTGCTTTCAGCTGTTGTGGTTTAGTCCTTAGAGTCGGATTAGAGCCAGGGAGAACTGGGTTCAAATCCCCACTGTGGGCAGTCAGTCTCTTTCAGTCTCAAACCAAATCTATTAATACGGCTTGTGACCAGCACAAGGTCAGGTACAGCAATGTACACATAAGACTGGTGTACATTGCTGTAACTGACTTTGTACTTAATTAGTGCTTAATTTTTATTCACAAGCCGTATTAATAGATTTTAATATACAAAATTAAAATTACTGAATGGCCTATGCATTCTTAAAATCACAGAATAGATCGAACAAAACATCTACATTTTATGGTTCAGCTACATTCCGTGTTAATTGCCTGCGAATTCTGCATGATGCTGCAAGAAACCTGGCACAAGGGAGTGTGAGCTGAGGATCAGTGTCAGAAAGGAACTTCCTCGTAATGTCAGATTCAGAGCAGGCGGAAAACCTCCCAAGCAAGGGTGCAATAATCTCCGCCCGAATTTCCTGGTAAAAAACAGCAGTGAAGCAAAATGTGCTCGTTTGTCTCGACCTTTCCTGCTCCACACGGGCAAACCCTCTATCCGAATGGGATCTTTCTCTCGCTCAGTCCAATGTATCTCACGGGGTACTGAAAGGATGGATGTGCAGGGGGAGAACACAGGAGCTACCCTGCGCCCTTTAGAGGAAGCGGAGGCTAAACATCTAACAAAAAGAACCTGCAAAACGGCAGAGAGCATGAGGCACACCTGTCAAGCACCTGTCCAAAGCCTCCTAAGACCGGGAGAGGATAGACCATGTCCTTAATCCCCTTCCCACTGCCTGGCTCTCCATGCTGCCCGGTAAGAGGGAAGGCACACAGCCTCTCTGCGGCAGACTGCTGCATTCTCACTTCGGAGCCAACGTTTTTTCGCTGCAGCAGTCTCCTGTGGCTCAGACCCACAGCCGCCGATTTTCTTTTCAGTTCAGGTTGCGCAGATAAACCTTTCTCTGTGCACACTGGATGCGTCTGCCAGCCCAGGGGATGCATGGCTGGGACTCCCTGCAGGCTGTTCCCGGCCTGCTTGGGGAGGGGAGGGGGCATGCTTTGGCTCCCCATAGCGGTGGGGAGAAATACATGTTGCTTCATCCAGTTCAATGGCAGAGAACAAGGGCGGCGGCAGCAGCCTCTGTGGGATGACCCAGAGCTCAGTGGCAGGGGACATGTGTGCAGTATGCCCAAGGTTCCAGGCTGCCTCTCCAGTCAAAGGATTCCAGGCTGCAGGTGTTGGGAAGGACCTTTTTATTGCCTAAGACCCTGGAGGCACACGGCCAGTCAAAGCGGATGATCCCGAGCTAGATGGGTCAGTGATCTGATGGTACAAAGCAGCTTCCTACGTGGGCACGTTCTTCTCTGCACAGGCAAGATCTTTATGGTGGCAGAAATGTGCATGCCATTAGATGCAAAGGACCACGGAAGAGTTTATTTAACCACAAATGTGGACTAGACACGCCACACCTGCTGCTTCCCAAAGCCCACTTCAGAGTCAACTCTCCGACCCTTCTAAAAAGCACTTCACTAATCTGAATGTGGTCTGCAATGCCAACCAGTCTGTATACCCCTGCCTTTCTGCCCATCCCCATGGGGACCCAAAGCAGCTTACATCATTCTCCGCTCCTCCATTTTATTCTTCACAACAACCATGGAAGGTAGGTTAGGCTGAGGGTCTGTGACTGGCCCAAGGTCACCCAGCAAGCTTCCAAAGCAGAGCAGGGATTCGAACCTGGGTCTCCCAGACCCTTGTCTAACCACTACACTACACCTGCTCTTTGTACATTCTCTTAGAATTTATTTATTTATTTATTTATTTATACCCCGCCTTCCCCGCACACGGGCTCAGGGCGGCTTACATAGGCACAAAGTGCAATAGCGATAAAACAAGTTAAAAACAGTTAAAACTAAAATTCACAACAGACAGGATACATGAGAGACTATAATACACACTCCCCATTGCATATCAGGAAGGGGTCAGAAGAGGGGGGGGGACGCCATGGGCCACGATGTTCCAGATTACCAATCGGCCCAACCCGGTAATACTGCAGTTGCATGGTGGTGGTAGTGGCGGCGGCGGCTCCTACTCAAAAGCCTGGCGGAAGAGCTCCATCTTGCAGGCCCTGTGAAACTGTAAGAGGTCCCGCAGGGCCCTGATCTCTTCCGGGAGCTCATTCCACCAGGTAGGAGCCGCCACCGAAAAGAATGAAGAAATTGGTAGCTTTGTGGTCTTTCAACTCCTGCTTGCATGTGCAGCTAGCTGTCTAAAAATATGCTGGATCAGTTTCCTCCATTCATTTGAATTGAACAGAAGGAAATCAGGGTGGGTGTAATGCTTCAGCTATTGGCAACGGCAGGGGAGATCAGTACAGATTCCAGAAGCCATGCCTCCGTGATTGTGCCCCTGAATCCTAGCTATCTTTAACAGCTCCCCCCCTGAAGGGGAGCTACTGACATCTTGCTTTTGTAAAATAGTGCTTAATTTTTATTCATAATCATGACATTACTTCCCAAGTAGCAGATTATGAAAGTGCTTTTGGGAAGCACAGTAGGGTTGCCCCCCTTAATAATACCCTCCCTTGACCAAACTTCCCATCAGTTGCCTGCCCTGCTTCTTTGCTCTTGGAGAGCCAGCTGTCCGTGTGCTAATTTTATAGCACTTGGCCTTTGCAGGACCCAGCAAGAGTGTGCTGGTGATGCATTCCTTGCTCATCACAACATAAAATGCCTCAAAAATCAATACCCATTAGACTGCAAGAGGAATGGAGAATCCCCATAAGGATTCATTGCAATACACTGCACTGAAATCCTTGCATTTAGTACAATAATGAAGCCAACTCTCGTCACCAGATGCTTGCCATGGATGCGCAGGAGTTAGTGGGTGGCTTTTAAGGGGGGGGGGGTCACAGACACTGGAAATGGAATTTGTTTCCTCTAATTGTATGTCTTTTGGGCTAGGGGGCAAGAGAGCTCAAGGTCCCAAAGCCCTGGGTGTCTTTCCCAGAATTTTGAAATACAGTCCTGGGGAAGGGATTACAGCCAATCACATGAGCCCTTCCAAGCAACACATCACTGGCCCCGTACATGGCTACCATTCTGGGCTGACGACCCAAACAGTCCAATGTTTCTGCAAGACAGGGCCTCAGATAGCTGAAATGCATTCTTTTTCTGAATCTGAATTGAAGGCACAGCCCAGTGCCTCCAGAGTCACTTTCCATCTTCAGAGCAGCTCAGCCTTGCACCTCTGTATGAGTCACTGATCAGTTGCAGCCTGCAAGACTGCACTAGAGTATTGCTACCAAAGCATTAGATAGTGGAAGCACATTTTTCCTCCTGAATTAAAAGTGGATGCTACTTCTGCATCCAAAGAGGGTTACTTTGAACATGAAAGCATAAAAAATTACCTGTCGAAGGAGCCTCCCCACGCCCAGTGTTTCTGCATGAGTCATTGATCTGGTTCCTCCTCCTGCTTGGAGGAAGCAAACCCCATAGGCATGACAAATACAGAAATGGAACGGACAGCCTCCTCTGAAGCAGTGCAATTCTTAAGCACCTCTTTATCAAAAGTGACAGAACAGATCTAACTAACCAGTCTGATGCAGAAATATGGCAGAATTACCTGTCTCATGGGAAGACTGATTGGAAAAAAGCTCTGCCAGAACATTAGATCATGCAGAGATACACTGGGCAACCTCATCTGTGGGTAGACATTTTACGTTGACACCTGTCTTTAGCTCTTCTTACAGAACACATTTGGGGAATTACCTTCAAGACTGTGTTCATAATGAGAACCACTTTGGCGGAAATGACTGGAGATGGAACACAAATTAAGGACCTGCCAAATTTGATTTCTGATGCCGATATTATTTGCATTTTAATTTCCTTCAGTATTATGATTGCACATGCTCCTCAGGGGGAAAAATATCAGGTGCACCAGGATGTGCAACATCTGAAACACGCCACAAATAATACACTTTCCTCCCATTTCTGCCATGAGTCTGAGGTCATCTCTTCACTAAAGACCCTTGCAAGCTTCATCATTGCTCTCAGGACTAAATAATGGGCATTAAGAAAATTTAAAATATCTGTACCTCACATTCTTGAGTGTATTTGTTCCTGAGACAGCCTCTAATAGTAACAATCAAAATGAGAAAACAAAGGATGAAATACCAATCACCAGGACACAAAACAGTGCAACCTGCGATTGGACCAGAGGCATTCTGTTGGAAGAACCATAGCAGTAAAATTAAGTTAAAAAAAGGTAAGGGTTCCCTTGCTCAAAAGCCAGTCGAATCCGACTCTAGGGTTGCGGTGCTCGTCTCCGTTTCAAAGCCGAAGAGCCAGCGCTGTCCGAAGACGTTTCCGTGGTCATGTGGCCGGCATGACTAAAAACCAAGGCGCACGGAACGCTGTTCCCTTCCCACCGAAGTGGTACCTATTTATCTACTTGCAATTTCTTGCTTTCGAATTGCTAGGTTGGCAGGAGCTGGAACTAGAGATGGGAGCTCACTCCATCATGCGGCACCCGGGTCTCGAACTGCTAAACTACTGCCCTTCCACAGCCTGCAGTTCAGCGTCTTAACCACTTGAGCCACCGCAGCTCCTATCCTATAAGAAAGAACATAAGGACTGGTGGAAGGAGGAAAGCACTGAGGCAAATAGTCATGTCAACCCGTCAGACTTCACACAGTAAGCAAGATCATCAATAATGTCAAGACTTCACACAGTAAGCAAGATCATCAAAAAAGCAAGGAAAAGGAAAAATTATTTCGCCCGGGGTCTTATAGCCGTGAAGACGCTTGGGCCAAGAAAACTGCTGTGGGTAAGGAGTTCCACCATCAAGGTGCCAGAACAGAAAAGGCCCTGTCTTTGCAGGCCATGCCTGTCTTATTTCTGAGGATGGGGCAAACAGAGTGGGTCCTCCCTGTCTAGCTGATCTGAACTGATGGGGGGGGGGGGAATAACCAGAAAGCTTTCCAAAACCAGCAGGTGGATGCCAAACCATCATGCTGGCAGGGAAAGAAGATGAAACAAATCAACATTTTCAGAGAGAGAGGTGTGTTTGTGGGTTTACACATGCTTAAGCTGGGAAGAAATAATGAGAAAATGATTCTGCAGGGTTTCTCTGGATATCCGACTCTGGTGGAAAACTCCATGGAAATAAAGGGGGAAATTCTGCTGCTCAGAAAAAACACCGATACTTCAGAACAAGAGGTCCACCTAGCTCAGCATAAGCCAACTCTGGAAAGCTCACAACCATGGCCTTCCACTGTAGTTTTTCTCTAGCTTAACCTCTAGTATTCAGATATACTGCTACTGAATATGGAAGTTCCACCTAGCAATTTAAAAATTTTTCTGGGACTCCTGGGAGAACCCCATAAAAAAAGCCCCGCTGGATCAAACCAGGAGTTCAGTTTGCCCTCTTCCTAGTGGCAGCCAGCCACATGCATCCGGAATGCCCATATGGAGGGCAACAAAAATTCCCTGTTTGTCCTCAGCAGTTGGTAAACATATATACTGCTTCTGATCATGGATGCTCTATGCTCCTGGCCAACAGCTGATGGCAGCCTACTCTTCCATGTATCTGCAATTGTTATGAGTCTGTAATCCTGGGGAAGGGTTTTTTGGCTCAGTGGCAGAGCCTCCACTTGACATGCAGAAAGTCTCAGGTTCAATCCCCGGCATCTCCAGGCAAACTTTCTAATAGTAGGCAATATGAAAGACCTTTGCGTAAGACCCTGCTGAGCTGCTGCCAGTCTGAGTAGACAATACTGATCTTGATGGGCCAAGGGTCCGATTCAGTATACGGCAGCTTCATGTGTTTTTCCAAGACCTCCCAGCCAGAGGCCAAACGCATACGTCACAGCAAATTCTATACAAGTCTATGTGGCACTGGACACACAGTACATTCCAGCCTCAACTTCCTATTTGTAAAGGGAGAAAGAGATGAGAAGGAATCCAGGCAGACTGCTCAGGGGTACTACATGGCTCAGGTGAGCTGAAGAACAAAAACACAGTTTAGGACAGAAACATCTTATTAGCCTATAGTATGGACAGAGAGATCATCCAAAATCCAGGAAAATAAAAACTGTTTTGCCTGCTATCTTAAAGCTCAACAAGTTTGGGCCAGGTAAATCACTCTAGGGGATGGCTTCCAGCCATTCAAAACAATGTCAAGAACATTAGCTTGATATTGGGGGGGGGACTTGCGAAAATTCAAAAGGGTGCTTTTTAAATGTATGGCTGACTTTTGAAATGTATGGGACTTTTGAAATGTATGGGAAAGAGCAGGTAGAGAAAGAGGTACTTTTCTCCCTTTCTCACAATACAAGAACTCGTGGGCACTCCGTGAAATTGCTGAGCGGTTGGGTTAGAACGGATAAAAGGAAGTACTTCTTCACCCAAAGAGTGATTAACACTTGGAATTCACTGCCACAGGAAGTGGTGGCGGCTACAAGCATGGACGGCTTCAAAAGGGAATTAGATAAGCATATGGAGCAGAGGTCCATCAGTGGCTATTAGCCACAAGGTATAGATAGGGACTCTGGGGCAAGGGATGCTCTGTCTTCTTGGTGCTGGGGGGGGGGGAGTTCAACAGTGGGAGGGCTTCTAATGTCCCGGCCCCACTGGTGGACCTCCTGATGGCACTGGTATTTCTGGCCACTGTGTGATACAGAGTGTTGGACTAGATGGGTCTTTGGCCTGACCCAACATTGGCATCTCTTATGTTCTTGTGTTCTTACTTCCCTGTACCCATTTCTAGTCACACACAACACTCACCCAATCTGTTCACTATTGTGCCACACATGAGCAAAGAAAGAAAGTGGAATATACAAAGTGACACTCTTGATATATGAAGAAGGGGGGAAAGAAACGAAGAGAAGGCACAGCGGCCAGGATCATGGAAGCTCGAGGAGCACCCTTCCTCGTCTGGTTGATGTGTGTGAGTGCTTTTCCTCTTTAGTAGGTATACTGCTTGTTACCATAGGCACTGCATCACTAGCGTGAGCAGGGTCCCTACACCACCAAATTTACAATGTGCGCCCTGAATCATGGCAAGTCCCACCCACCATTTCCAGCAGATTTTTCTTTTTTTGGCTGCTGAAAGAAAGGACGGTCCCACCCAGCTGGCAGATCAGACAGAGATCAATCGATTTCCCATATGAGAGTGGAAACCAAGGGGGTGTGAGCTACCTGGGTATTACTCTCTCTATCTTTGTTCCCATATAGCAGAAAGCTTTCTGGTGCACTAACGACTTAAGCAGCTACCTATGCTCATGGCCCTTTCTTTCTCTTTTGGAACTCTGCTGGTCCAGGGCTGCAAGATCTTCCAAGAAGAATGGAGATCGAAAGTGCAGCCCTAGGATTGGACAGTGGCCACAGGATTGGAAAAGATCAGTATACATTCCAATCCCAAAGAAGGGCAACGCCAAGGAATGTTCAAACTATCGCACAATTGCACTCATATCACACGCTAGCAAGGTCATGCTCAAGATCCTACAAGCTAGGCTTCAACAGTACGTGGATAGAGAACTACCAGAAGTACAAGCTGGGTTTCGAAGAGGTAGAGGAACTAGAGATCAAATTGCCAACATTCGCTGGATTATGGAGAAAGCAAGAGAGTACCAGAAAAATATCTACTTCTGCTTCATTGACTATGCTAAAGCTTTTGACTGTGTGGATCACAACAAACTATGGCAGGTCCTTAAAGAGATGGGAGTACCAGACCACCTCACATGTCTCTTGAGAAACCTGTATAAGGGCCAAGAAGCGACAGTTAGAACCGGATATGGAACAACTGATTGGTTCAGCATAGGAAAAGGAGTACGACAAGGATGTATATTGTCGCCTTGCTTATTTAATATATATGCAGAGTACATCATGCGAAATGCTGGCCTGGATGAATCACAAGCGGGAATTAAGATTGCTGGGGAAAAGATCAACAACCTCAGATATGCAGATGATACCACTCTAATGGCTGAAAGTGAAAAGGATCTAAAGAGCCTCTTGCTCAGAGTAAAAGAGGAGAGCGCAAAAGTGGGCTTGAAGCTCAACATCAAAAAAACTAAGATCATGGCATCCGGCCCCATCACTCCTTGGCAAATAGAAGGGGAAGTCGTGGAAGTAGTGACAGACTTCACGTTCCTGGGATCCCAGATCACCGCAGACTGTGACTGCAGCCATGAAATTAAAAGACGCCTGCTCCTTGGGAGGAAAGCGATGGCGAACCTAAACAGCATGATAAAAAGTAGAGACATCACCCTGCCAACAAAAGTCCGCATGGTCAAAGCAATGGTATTCCCAGTAGTCATGTATGGCTGTGAGAGTTGGACTATAAGGAAGGCCGAGCGCCGAAGAATAGATTCTTTTGAACTATGGTGCTGGAGAAGACTCTTGAGAGTCCCTTGGACTGCAAGAAGAACAAATCAGTCAATCCTCAAAGAAATCAACCCTGACTGTTCCCTGGAAGGCCAGATAATGAAACTGAAGCTCAAATACTTTGGCCACCAAATGAGAAGGGAGCACTCACTGGAAAAGACCCTGATGCTGGGAAAGATTGAAGGTCAAAGAAGACGGGGACGGCAAAGGATGAGATGGTTAGACAGTGTCAGCGATGCAACGAACATGAAATTGAGCCAACTTCGGAGGACGGCGGAAGACAGGAGAGCCTGGCGGGAGATTGTCCATGGGGTCGCGAAGAGTCGGACTCGACTGTGCGACTGAACAACAACAAGGATTGGAGGAGGGGGCTTTTACAACCCTATAGTGTGCATACACACACACACACACACACACACACACACACACACACACATTTTCCCTAGTCTTTTCTGGATCTGGCCAGCTTTTCCGCAGCCACTCGAGTGAGTCAACACGTCATAAATACTCCATTTTGCGCCACTTTTCAAAGAGGGGAGAAAGAGGATTAAGAATGCACACTCCTCATGTGACTTCCCTGTTTCTGAGCATGAAAAAATCTGTAGCCGAACGCGCTCCTGTCATTTGATGATTCCCAGCCAAACCGTCTCTGCTGAGAAGAACTGTGTTCAAGCTAGTGCCAGAGAAGACTGCTCTCCTGGCAGTGCTTAGTCTACAAAGGCTAATTTGTACACATGTGCAAAGCAGCACTTACAAACTGCAGTCATCCTGAGAAGTCATCCGAGTGCAATAAATACATGAACGCAGCAGTTCCCGTATTATGGGCTGAGGCACAGGGCTATGCCATAAGAAAGTAATAACTGGGGGCTCCTGGGGACCGGATGACCCCACTCATAGAGGCAGCTGCCCACTGCATCTCTATGTGATTCACTGTTCTGACCTTGCCTAATAGGGCAATTATCTTTTTAAAAAATTACCATGATTAATTGGCGCACTAAAAAGATATACGTAATGAAAAGAATATAAGTAACAGGTACAAGACCAACATGTCTACCTGAACCATTAAAACCATGTGGAATTAAGAACTCCGTTTCTTACACTTTGCTGCAAGATCCATTCTCTGCACAATGCTCGCTGACTAAGGGGGGACGTGATCGAGGTTTATAAAATTATGTGTGGGTGGAGAGAATTGACAAAGATAATTTTTTTCTCCCTCTCCCAAAATACTAGAACTCGAGGGCATCCAATGAAACTGATGGGCAGTAGGTTCAAGGTGGACAAAAGGAAATCTGAATCCCAGAGCCAGAAGTCAACATCGGGGGAAGGCCTCGGCCTCTATGCCCTGTTGTTGGCTGTCCAGAGGAACTGGTTGAACAGAATGCTGGACTAGATGGACCACTGGTCTGATCAGCAGGACTCTTCTTCTGTTCTTAAAATGATTATAATCTGGAAATATCTTTTTTTGCTAGTAGGCTGTTTCTTTCACCAGTGTGTAGGTCTCTTTTACCTAGGGCACTGACTCTTAACCTGGGACACTCAGGTGGGCTGTAGAGCCTCTCCTGGTGAGTTGCAAGCCACTCTAGGGCTACATTTTATTTTGCTGCTGCTTGGAAGGACCTGCTACTCATGTGCATGCATAGAGAACAAGGGGATGCCTGCTGCTCAAAGCAAGAAAATCTGCTTAGGCTGGCTCTGTCTACAGACTGATTAAGACCTTCACCTTGCCTTCTGCCTCTCTTTGCATGTGTGCAACAAGAGCAGCAGGATGGTGAGGGGAGGTCTTAAGTCTGGTTCCCCCTCTTCCTGTCACATGATTCTGATGTCACTGGCTTGCTGCTCAGTGGATTCCAGCCCTGGAAAAGTTGAAGGCCATATTGCATTATGTGATGGATAATCCTGCTACATCTCTTCAGTTCCTTCCAATGCAGGAATATAGCAGTTACCTGCCCTCAGAGGAGGCATCCTGTTGTATCTCTGCATGAGTCACTGCTACTATTCTCTACGGTAATTGTTTTTGTTTTTCTATGTTCATTTCCAAGCAGGAGGCACACCCAGGTCAGTGACCAAACTAAAGAACCAGCCCCGGCTTTACTGCACCTCTTTGGTGCATGAGATGCTTCACAGATGAGGTATTGTCTTTGCAGCTCCCTCCATCAAAGGTTGATGCTTGGCCTCATCCCTGCTGCAGCCATTCTGTGATGGTGTCCACTATCTTTGTCATAATCTCCAAAGCACTTGGAGGCTCATCAAGGGCGGGGACACCGGCTGCTTACAGCAAGAAAATAAATCAGGCTGGCTCTATCTACAGGCTACCCTTCTGCTATTTTAAATGCAACTTTTTGCCTCCTGAGAGTTGCCAAAGTGCACACATTAGATAACTGTGTCCCAATTTGCCTGCTCTAAATCAAAGCATTTCTGTGGTCAAGATGGAAAACAATCCTATTTGACCTGGCTGGCAGGAATATACCGGGACCTGGGGTTTTAAGAAACGCAAGTATACAGCAGTCAGATTTCCCAGTTTTCATTTTGTATTTTTTAAAATATGTGCATGTGCGTGTACCTGGAAGTCATCGGCGACCTCTGGTGACTGACCCCTGCTGGGGGCCTGGAGGATAATCAGAGAGGTGGCTGAATAAAGCCTGCCCCCGTCCTCCCATCTGCTAGTATTTCAAGGAGGTCTCCCATCCAAGTACTTGCCACTCCACTTAACTTCCGAAATCTGACTTGCCTGGGCTATCCAGGCCAGGCCCCCAGTTTTAATTTTAATGGGCATCCCTGTCCAGTCCCTTCAGGCAATGCTTGTCGGCTAAGAAATGTCAGGTCATGCATGGTAGGAAAACCCTTGATCATTTTAACAATCTGAAAAAAAGGTTTTGGAGCAGTGAGTACAGAGCAGGAGAGCATTTACATTGAGCAAGCTGAACAGACAGTGCTGTGCGTGATGGGTTCTTTTCTTCATTACTGCTTGCTGGAACTGACAATGGGCTACCTAAATGGCTAGCAACAAGGTGACAAGGCCTGTTGAATACACTGCTGCTTTGTAACAGAAAGAAGAATTAGAGATCCTTTCTCAGGGCAAGCATTCACAATGGTTATATACAGAAACTGTGCTCATTTTAGAATGCCTGAAACACCCTTATCCTAGTGTGGGGATGCAGTCACTGAAAAATTAGATAAGAGATGAGTAGTTTCCACTTTTGCAGTATGCTGCATGGTCACACTCTTGCCCCTCTGCTTAGCAACTAACTTTTTAAACAGGCCAAATTTTGACTTGAGCGAGGTGGAAGGGCCAGTAACTCCAACTCACTACCAAGAGTCGGGCAAAGGCCTCTTCAACTATCTCTCCTCCAGTGGGAACGGCAACAGAAGTTTTGGGAAAATTCTCCCCTTCTGCATCCAAGCAAAAGTAAGCTGGAAGATGCATCAGCAATGAGAAAATGGCTCTCCCGTCAAAGCCTCTTTTGTGGTTTGCACTGCTAGGAGCACAGGACAAAGAGCCCTTTGCCCACTTCTCAGCTTAGGGGAAAGTGGCAGAGGCACATCATTCTGAGAATTTCAAGAGACCTTGAGACCACAAGCAATACTGGGAACCAGATGGGAAATGTTTGGGAGCCTCCCAGATTCCATTTACCGATTCTGATTATAAACCAAGTTGATTCTGAACTGTACTACACTGGTGCAGATTGGAGGTTTTTAGACAGGTTCCAGAGTCTTAGGAGAAAACAGGGTGGTGGCGACAATTATGAGAATGGGGCCTTTATTTTTCAGAATGTACCAGAAGAAACAAATGGCAATGCTGTTACTAGATGCAATAAGTTATCAGGACATAACCCTAGTTTGTACTTGCACTTTTTAGACTCTTTTTTTTGGTTGTTATTGATGTAGAACATGGAAAAAATATACAAATGGCAGTCACTCCTATTGCAAATGTATTTAGCTGCCGCAGGCCCAGAGAAGAGGGATATAAATGCTTTAAATAAAATAAATGGAATAGGTGGTGCCGATAGGACAGAAATGGCAGTGGGAATAGTGGTGCCGATAGGACAGAAATGGCAGCGATGTCATATCAAACACATTTGGCGTTGTACACAAGATAGACATGGCAACAGTCTTGCCAACTAGTTTAGAACAACACCGTCTTCATCCCTTGGGCTCTAAACTTTCATATACATGTGTGTAAAAGGTGTGGGTGGGGAATCCTGTACTTTCGCCAGTCAGCCAGCTTGTGAGAGTTACAGTGCAGCGGCAATCGATTTGCTTAGCACATCTGGATCCTGCCTCTCCTTAAAAAAAGCTCAGGCTACCATTATCCAAAAACCCAGCCAGGGAAGTTAGGCTTGGAGAGAATGACTTGACTAAGGGCATGCAGTGATGCAGGATTTGAACGCAGCTCTCCCTACCCCAAATCCTCTGGCTCCTAGTACATCATGCTGAGTCTCAGGAAGTATTAAACAGGTAAGTTGCTGATGTTCAATGAACTGCAGGTATGATCCAAGACAAATCCTGACATGGACATGCCTTCATGTATGACAGCATAGGAAGGACAGCAGAGGATTTTAAATTAAAGTGAAATAAACTTTTAAAAGAAAGATAAAGAAAAAGAGGCAGCAACTGGAAACTTAAGGAAAAGAACTCTCAGATACAAACATACACAACACCGGACTACGCGGAAGATTTCAGAACGCGCAGTATTTTAACTAGCCCCTATACTGACCAAGTAGAAAAATCATCTCCAGCATTTAAACAATGAACATACACTGACTTCAAGACATACCTTCCTTCCTTTCTACAACTATTCATTCTCAAACAACATCTGCCTGATCCTAAACATGCACAGCGGACGGCAGTTCTGCATACCTTGCGTCCCATTTTGTCCGCCCTGCCGCATAAAACTATTTTCGCCATTGCCGAAATGGTTCACCAACAACTTTCAAGAAGCCTTTCCTAAACAGTTAGAAACCTGCTCCCATGTCAGCTGAAAAGATCTCTACCTTTCCTCTTCCTGTAACTGCCGGAATACAGTGACCTTGAAATTGCAAGCCACATTTCTAGAAAGATGCAGAGAGTAACTGGAGACCGCACTCAACAACCTCGCTAAAAGTTGTTTTTCCACCACTAATAAAACCTCAGTCATACAAATCGGAATGCAATAACTTGGACATTCTAGCATTTCTCTCTTGAAATGTGTAGACTTCAGAGCCCAGTCAACAAGCCCTGCCTTGTGTCTCAGTCCCTGAAGCGCCAGCCTCAATCCCAAACTCACCCGGTTTCTTGGAATCCTGCTCATTAAAAGAAAAGTTCTGGCTTATTAGGGCGTCCACCGAGTGCTCTTAACAAGCGGACAGGCGGGGCTTCATTGGGGGGGGAGTGTCAACACCAAGCGTCAAAAGCAATCGCGGACTGAGATGAGTTCCTCCAGGGTCCAAGGATTTTTAGCAGCAAATCCATTAGGCCTATTAAGGATTCCTCCGCCTCCCGCTCTGCTTCGCTAAATTATTCAAGACCTTCGCTTGCTCTAAAAGCATTTGGAGGAGCAACTGACTTATGAGTATTGGCATCATTGCTTACTTTCTATAAGCAGAGACTTGTCAGGTGCAAGGAGGAGGCGCCTCCCGTATCTTGGCAGCTGTCATTATGGCAGGAAAGATGAAGAGATGGAGTGATAAATGACCACAGAGATGCCTGGAGGGTTCTTCCTCATGTTGGGGGAAGCCAGCAATAACTTTGCCAAGTTATTGGAGTTCCTTCCTTTGACGTCCGCAGCAGAAAAGCCGATGCTCTGCTCTTCGTAAAACTCAAATGCCTGTTGTTGAGAGATCCACTAATGGCCTGGCCCTCCTGCAAACTGTTGTGCTTCCTCAGCAAAGACTTTCTTGCAGTTCTCTCGCACAGTCAACAGAGAATACTCTTTGGAAGGTCGGGCCCTTTGAGGACTGAGTTCCCAAGCCAAGAGCTTCCATGGTGATTCATTTATCTGATACTTAGATAGGGTACCTAAATGTAACGTGTTCACTTGTGGAATGCCTACCGGCATAACGGGTGCTATTTACTACCTGTCTAAAAGCTCATGCTCTGGTGTGTTGGTAGGATCATGCTTAGTTCTTCGTGATTACAAGACATGATAATGAACCATGAACAAACTTCAACAAACTCTAAACATAGAGTCAGCCATACTCCAAGGATTATTATGTCAACGAAGTCAAAATAGTTACAGCACAACCACAAATATAACTGGTGTCACAATAATCTCCATAACCAGGGGTCATTTCATAGAAAAAGAGCTAGGGGAACTCATTAGCATAACTCATTAGCATATGCCACACCCCCTGACATCACCGGAAGTGTGTCCTCCCCACAGCCGGTGGCGACCTCCAGCGGGCACCAGCAGGGAGCTCCAGGCCCCGCCCTCCCGCACCTCACCCGGGGGGATGGCGTCCCCCCCCAAATGACCCCTGTCCATAACACCGAACACCAAAAACACGAGTTAACTCCTCCTTCTGACTCTGAAGAAGGAAACTGAAACATCTGATCTGGATATGTCAGCCATGAACCTTGTGGCAATTGACCAGTGCTATGGAAGTTATACTAGTAGCGTCAAGGTCAAGCCTAAAGTATTTTCGTGTTCAGTGTTATAAAGATTATTGTCAAGCAGGGACAGAAAGGGCAAAAAAACTGAACCTTAACACTAAAATTCAGAACCTAACAAAGGTTAGTAACCTAACAACACTGCTTTTTACTTGAGAACACTGTGGCAACACAATCAAAGAAGCCAATTCTTGGACCAAAAGTCTATACTTTAGAACCACTGGGCAAGTGATTGCACTTTTAAATATCTCATTTGCATATTTATTGTGTGCCTGGTGGTTTTGTTCTGGAACAACTTGTTTTCTGGTCCATATTGAATTTATATTTTGTATCCATTCTGATTGTGTCTACATGATTGCATTATATTTATATAGCCATCTAGCCACTCAATTGTTTGACCTCTGTGGAAGGCCTATGCAGGCCGAAACGCATCAGGTCAGGTTTTTAAGCCCATGTGTATTGCCATGTTATTTATATATTTGATGTGAATGGGCCCTTATATATGTTTTAAAATTTGTAATTAATAAATGCATGTATCTTTTACTATATATTTTCTACATTTAGTTTTTAATATTGGCCTTCTTTTTTACATTTTACCAACCTTTGTTAGGTTCCGAATGAAGATTATTGTGACACCAATTGTATTTGTGCTGTGCTTGGTTATCAAGTGTTTGTAGCTATTCTGACTTTGTTGTAACAATAATCCTTGGAGTGTGGCTGCCTCTATGTTTAGAGTTTGTTGAAGTTTGTTCACAGTTTGTTATTGTTTCTTGTGGTTACTGCTCACAGATCTTCATGATCGACAGTCCAAGTTTATGGAGTGATAACTTTGACCCAACCACCTGTCAAATTTACTATGCCTGAAAAGATCATTTTCTGTACACGTTGAAGCTCTGATCGGAATGCCTTTGTGAACACTCAGTGAAATTGCTGAGCAGTCGGGTTAACACGAATAAAAGGAAGTACTTCTTCACCCAAAGAGTGATTAACACATGGAATTCACTGCCACAGGAGGTGGTGGCGGCTACAAGCATGGACGGCTTCAAGAAGGAATTGGATAAACATATGGAGCGGAGGTCCATCAGTGGCTATTAGCCACAACATGAAACTGAGCAAACTTCAGAGGACAGCGGAAGACAGGAGGGCCTGGCGGGATCTAGTCCATGGGGTCGCGAAGAGTCGGACTCGACTGTGCGACTGAACAACAACAACAACAAAAATAGATAAGAACTCTCAGTCTGGGGAAAGTGATGTTCTGTATTCTTGGTGCTTAGGTGTGGGGGCAACAGTGGGAGGGCTTCTAGTGTCCTGGCCCCACTTCTGGACCTCCTGATGGCACCTGGTATCTTTGGCCACTGTGTGACAGAGTGTTGGACTAGATGGGCCATTGGCCTGATCCAACATAAGATTGCTTGTGTGCAATCAGCTTTCTAGCACAGTCAAACAAACCTGTTTGAACCCCATTGAACTATTTCTTGAATGCTTGACTATGTTGATTGCAACTGGCAAAACACTCAGTGGGTGATCAAAAGTCTTTATTTTTAACTGTGGTGTACTTCTGCTCTGATGTAGGTTTCTGGTTATTTTAATTATTTCACTGTTGTTGTTTCAAACTGAATTTGCAAGTTAGGTTGAAGACCGAGGCTATGAAAAGGCAGGGTTGAATTTCTTTGGAAGCAAAGGAACAGAGACTGAAGTTGAAGTTTTTATATATTTACATTCCACCTTTCGCTTTCAGATCTCTAAGGCGGCTTTAAAAAGTTCATTAGAAATCAGAGTGTAAGTTAAAGTGTACTGCATACAAGGCACAAGATGCAGAAACCAAAAGAAGAAATAACAGTTTGAGATGGCCCAAACCCTCCTCAACAAATGGCTGGCCTAAGGGAGAGAGTCAAACCCTTGGACCCTGGAGGGATCCTGGGGTTTGACCACAGAGGTTTTGCCCTGCATAGTCATCCAGCATACTTCAGATGGTGAAAGTCAATGGTTGGGACTTCTGAGGAAGATTCAATATACAGGTAAGCTCATCTGGGAACAGGGAAGGAACTATGGACACAGACCACTTAGAGCTTTAGCAGTTAAAACCAGTTCTTTCAGCTGGGTCTGGAGATCAGCTGGGAGCCCCCCCCAAAATAGCTGAATAATCAGTACGCCTCAAGCAGCTAGCCCTAGTCAACACCTCTATAGTTACCCTTTGAACAAGTACAGATGGCAGTCCCATGTGGTGGTTTAAGACGAGGAAAAGTGCAGCTAGGCAGGGTGAAGCTGGCAAACTAGCCTAAGTTGGCAAAACCCACTCTTAGCCACCAGTGGATGCACCAGATCCCCAAAAGCAACTTCCCTGTAGTCCACAATAGAGAGATTCACAGAGCACTCCCAGGTCTGTCTCAAGGGGGAGTGCAATGCTATCCCAACATAGGCTGGATTCTAGATTTTAGGCATAGAACTGCAGTGCAGTATCTGTAGAATTGCACCCTTCAAAATCCATGGTCTTAGAAGGATGCAACTGTGTTTAAGGTACCACTGGGGATAGGCACAAATGGACAATGGAAAATTGGAATAATTATGTATTTGAACGCGTGCAATTAGATATATTCGCACAGATAATTACTGAAGAGACATGGGAGGAGAAATGTCAAAAGATTACAAATAAATGGGTGGGATATAAGGAATGGGTGGAAAGGGGAGAAGCCAATCCAAATATCCAAATACGAATGAAGAATCTGTGCACATGGTTAAAAATATGAAAATACTACAAGGAGGGAGGGGGGAGGGAGTGGGGTAAAATGATTGTATAATGATTTAATGTAAGATAATGTATATCAGCTTCAATAATAATAATAAAAAATGATTGTTAAAAAAAAAGGTACCACTGTTAGTCTGTTTCTGGGCTCACAGAGGCTTCTCAGAGTGAAATCCAGAAGTTTTGCTCAATTCTTCCTCTAACCTGTGGAGTTTTATGAGCAAAAATTCTGCTTTGTGGGCTACTGGCATTAAAGTTGTGAGCAAGTGATTTGGCTACTGCATAAATTAGTTTGTTCTGGAGCCATCCTTCCTGAGCTAAGACAAAAATGTGTGAGCTGGAGGCTAAAAAACTGTGAGGTAGCTCACACTAACTCAGCTTAGAGGGAACACTGGTTCCGCTCACCGCCTACCAAATACCTGGGACTAGAGAGAAGTTCCTGAGTCAACAAGAAAAAAAGAGGACTTCCAATCAAGGTGGAATTTTAGCACAGAACAAACTGGAGGAAACGTTTCAACAACAAACAAGACATTTGTTTTATTCTCTTCTCCTCCGTTTGCGTAACAAACAATGCATCTGTTTTGATAAAAGAACCACAGTCCTTCAGGCACGTAGAAACCAGAACATTTGGGAGAACAAGGGCTTTCAGCACTGCCTGGGACCCAGCAGCTGGATGGACTCTGAGAGTTCAGCTGCTGACGTTTCCCCGGGCACTGATTCCGCTAATATGGAATATTCCAAGGCTAAGTGGCTCCTTAATTCTAGATGGTAAAAATGATGGGGAGAGATTATTTGCTTTTTATCCCTCCTCTTAATGCACTTTCCCAGATTAACAGAGTCTGGATGGGCTCCCAGATGTGCTCTGGGGAAAAAAAGCTAATTGGTCTGGATTTTGCCAACACATCATCCTCTTTGCAGATGTACATCATCACCCGACGTGCTGGAGGAGGCCAGCAGAACACTGCCAGGGCAGGAGTTGGCAGGAGAGAAACTGCTGGTACCCGAGGCAATACTCGGCTCAATTATTGCAAGGCCCCTGAAAAACTACTGCGTGATTGACATTGGGCAGCCTCACTGGTCTGAGAACCAGCAACGTGCCCAGCAAGTGGTTGGAGTGCTAGAAACAAGGCTGACAGATTAGCAACCTATTTTATAATAACTACACCCTGTTTCTGGATTTTTCTTCTTCACTCCAGACCTTGGGGAATGTATCCCCGCTTCCCTCGACTCCTGCACTATCTCTCGGCTGGTAAGTGTTCCTGGAAGAGGACTTTATAGTTGCCGCGGTACTTCGTGAAGTGTCTACTTCCCCCCTTCAATATGGTACCAAAGATGCAAGCATTTTTAAGATCAATACAGTGTATAATGAGTACATTTGCCACTTTTGCACAATTTATTCTGGTTTTCCTAGCAGAGCACCAAAAGTCCTTAAAAGCTAGAAACCGTATTCGGCCAGCTTTGGAGATTTCTCCAGGCATTGGCCACACACTTCAAAGCATAAGGACCAGAACCTTGCTTTAAAAATAAACTAAAATGGAAGTTGAGATTCTCTGCAAACTGAACTCTGTGCCCTCTCATCACAGTCTGAGTTTTTTCCTTCTGGATTCCTGCAGATTTCCAGCACACCAGACCTTATTGCCGAAATGATGGAAGCCTTGACCTTTTCTCCCTCCCACTGGCTTCTGGGATTCCATCAGGCACTGTCCACATGTTTCCAAGCTTCCCTCTACAATAACTTGCTTTTTAAAAAGTGAAAGCTGAGGGTGTGCAACAGGCATGAATGTAACGCACAAAATGTAGGGGATTTTTCTTCTAGAGGAGAAGCTTTTTTAATGAGGATGACAGATACACAGGGGTCATTTCCTGCAGGAGCACACAGGAGCGGAGCTCCAGCAGTAAAGAGCCCAGGGGGGCGGGCACATGCAACAAGCCCCACCCCCTGCTCCCAGCAGCCCTCAGTCAGAGCAAGAAGCAGCCAGGTGAGTTGCAGAGCCCCCCCCCCCAAAAAAACCAGTCCAGTGGAACCTTTAAGACCAAGTCTTATTCAGGTACAAGCTCTCCCTCCTCTGCGAGGGCAGATCTGCACGTTCCCCCCCCCCCAATAGCTAGCAATCCAAAACAGCCCAGTGGAGCCTGAGCGGTGGGTGTTGCCTTCTGACACACTTCCGGTGATGTCGGGGTGTGTGTGGCATATGCAAATGAGTCATGCTAATGAGTCATGCTAATGAGCTCCTGCGCCTCTTTTTCTACGAAATGACCCCTGCAGATACATATACCAACAAATCAAGCACTGGTTCAGTCTTTGGGCTCAGTCCTCCCAAGTGCCTCAGGGCATGCAGTTTGTCTTGTGCAGGTATGTATTTAAACTTTTGTTCACTGCTTTATCTGTTTGTTTGTTTTTAGGAAGTTTTGCAAAACTACTCCAGAGATGGCAAGCAAGTGTTTGTGACATCACAGATGTCAACCAATCCATGCTGTGCATAATGGACGTCTGCTGCAAACTCAATAGATAGACCTCAGTTCATGAATAGGAAATCAAGACTGAGTGGGTTTTCTGAGTTGGCTCGCTGTTCAAATAACTGTTATGTCTGTATGTACCTTGAGATTCACAGGTGATCTGGAAGAATTTAGAGCGAATTACAAACACTTTCAGTTGCATGTAATTAGTTCAGTGACAAGAATTACAATTAACACTTTTCTTTTTCTTGATTTCTGTCCTGGCTTGGTAATTGCTGCTCCATCTGGCGTCCTCATTTATTTGAATCCCTTCATGCTGAGAACGCTTACCATGTGTGCTTGGATCTCACTATGTGATTAGAATGGCATACTCCTTGCTCCGGGCTTAGCCTCAAAGCCAGCGCTGATCCAAAACACCATCACAGCATCATGGAATGTGCTTGGCACCCTTTCCTTCAGCATCTGAAGAATGGCAGTGGGGTTTGTGGGTTTAGCTCCCCCCCAATAGCCTCATATATACGTGTCTGCATAGAGAGGACCCACTACATTCATACAATGAAGTTGGCTCTAATGCCTTAAAAAGCGTATGTTAGAATAAAATCTTGTTAGCATTTAAGGTGCCCTGACCTTGACGGCCCAGGCTAGCCTGATCTTCCAACGAAGTCCAGGGTTGCTAGGCAGAGGCAGGCAGTGGCAAACCGCCTCTGTTCATGTCTTGCCCTGAAAACCTCACAGGGTTGCCATACGTCAGCTGAGACTTGACAGCCCTTCCCACCACTAGTATTTAAGGTGCCACAAGATTTCTGTTCCTTTTTGCAGCATGTCTTAGAAGAGGTCAGAACCAAACAGCAAAATGAAGGTTTTTTCCCTTGCGTTTTGGGCTGAGGAAATACTGTTGGCAAACTGATATGTCCCAGACGGGACAGATTTCTGGCTTTCAAGAGCTCCTGAACTAATAAAACCACCCGTTCCTTAATAAAGAGAGCAATGGTGGACAGCAGGATCAGCTGTTCAGAATTCCCACAATGCGTGTTTTGCCCGGGCCCTTAAGTAAAGCCTGCACTTGGTGGTGATGATGGTGATTGTTCCAGCATGCACAGCCAGCATCCATAAAGCTGTAGATCCTGCCTCCTGGTAGCTAATAATTTCTTCTTCGGCTGCGGTCACACGGAACATTACCCACACTAGAGAGATGGAAGATAGGTGGATTTTCCGGGTGCGATCTCACCGCCACATCTGGGAAGCGTAGAGCTCCCGTGGCTCACCCGAGGCTTCCCGCCGAAGATGCAGGGTAAAAAACTAGTACCTCCGAGGTACTAGTTTCCGGTAACCGCGGGGCAAGGGCGGGCGTCTGATCACGTTTCCGGTGGCATCCGGCGCCCACCCATTTCCCCTTGCAAAAAGGTCCCCCCCCCCAAGTCTCCATGGATGCGCACAAGCACCCAACGGAGCTTGCACATACTTTGGTGTACAGAAAAAAACAAACCCGTTTGCTGCACCGCGCTGCTTCTTTGCCACGCCGCAGGATTGTCCTGTGATCGGCACCTCCCCCCTACCCACGGGACCTCCACGGAACCTCCATGGGACGTCTGATCGTGCAACCGTGCGTTATTTTGCCCCGGGGCAAACAGCCATGCCTCCCCCCCGCGATATCCGGCCTGTGTGACCGGGGCCTTAGTTGGTGTAGCCCTGGGATAGCAGAAGACAAATGCAAAATCAAGGTAGCACCAAAACAAATAATAAAAACTCAGTTGGAAGAAAATCCAGGTTTGAAATCACCCAGGGTCCACATGTGGGTCCTAAGCACCTCCAGTTAAAAATGATAAGGCCCCCGTATCCTACCACCTTCAGCCTCCCGAAGTTCTCCTGCCTTCTTATCCATGCAGCGTGGATGTTTACAATAGCTATCTCGAATGTCTGTGTGATACTGCTTCTTTTCCTTTCAACCCCCACTCAAAATCCAAAGTCACTGTATTCACAAAGCCTTGGCTCGCATCCCCGAATGAAATGAAGCCAGCATACATCCCATCTTACTCCTGCCTCTCCTTTCCCTCCTTGTTGTCTTACACACTGTGAAAACCTAGCCTGCCATCTTCTTAGGGCAGACATCTGTCTTTGTCTTTCCATTGACTTGTTCTAAGTGCTACCTGCATGAATGACACTAAGTAAATACGTGGAAGGTCACCAAATAACGGTTCCTTGGCATAATCCATGCAACTGCCCATTAGTAGCCAGCAATCTCCTACCTTGGACACAACCTGAACACAAAAGGTATCAAAGATAATGCCTACTAATAATGTTAAAATGATGAGGTGCTTTCTTTACAGTGGATTTAAACAGTTGCAAGATTGCAAATGAGGTAATCTTTCTCAGAGGCTCAGTGAGAGCAGAGGCTAGGTCAGTGGTGGCGAACCTATGGCACGGGTGCCAGAGGTGGCAATCAGAGCCCTCTCTGTGGGCACGCATGCCATCGCCCCAGCCAGGCCCAGACCATCATTAAAGTGTCGAATTCTCTGCCAAATAATTGTAAGTAAATGAAAGCATTTGGGATTGCTTTTCTTACTTTGTTTGGATCATCTTAAGTTAATGTATGAGTTGTTTTTTTCTAAAGTAAAACCTCAGTATTCAGGTTAAATTGCTGCGTTGGCACTTTGCGATAAATAAGTGGGTTTTGGGTCGCAGTTTGGGCACTCGGTCTCTAAAAGGTTTGCTATCACTGGGCTAGGTGGTGTGGATCATGTCAGCTTCTCAATGGCTGCCTGCCCAGCCTATCAGAGCACAATACATTAACAATGAATGCTGCATGTAGAAGAGGAGGGAATCAGAACCCTATGAAACTGGCAACGTGTGGTTTACATTAAGGCCTCTAAGCAGTGAGAATCTGAGACTTCAGCAACTGTGCCCTTAAAGGTTCACACTGATTCTTAACTCATCTGCAAGTCGGTTCTGGGGGTGGGGAAAGGCATGCAGTAGTGTTCAAACCAAAAAAACGAAGAAGCCAAACAATTCTAGACTCATGGGATGGAATACAAAACAAGTTTGCTTGAGCTCCGAGTGAACCTTCCATCCTTGTTTTCAGACACTGTGGGAGCCAAATATCAATTTCATCAGTGTAATAAAGCTTCACCTTTCCTGCATACCCCAACATGCTATCTGCATGATGGACAAAACTGCAGCAGAAGCTTTTCACACTTGCAAACTTGGTTTGCTTTTAAAAGGTTGCAGCATACGTCATTTCTGGAAAGGAGTCCCAGATGAAATAATCTTTTTCCCCGGCTGATTAGCGCATATTGCGTACTCCTTCCTGCTCACTCTTTCAGTTGCAACTGCCACCCCAGCTTTCACTCATTTCACGACAGCACGCTGCATGGTGCTTTAAATGAGCAACACTGTATTATATAGTTGAAGATGTCACAAGGTTGTCTGTTCCTTTCAGCATCACTAAGAAGCTGTCCTTGAGAGCGGCTATCAACTCACAGCCAGTGAGGTTTACATGCATTTTCCTGCAACAGCTATCGACAGACAAGCAAGAAGCTTCATCACAGTTTATGAAATTGGCAGAAAGCACATCTTCATTGCATGAGGAGGTCATTAGCTAGGCTGAGGGCCCAGGATATACTTGAAAGAAACATGATCCAGCTACCTTTCTGAATTTAAGTAGGTTTTGGGTTTGGTCAGTATGTGGTTTGGAGACCTCTGGGAATTCTATGTATGCTCCATCACAGAAGAAAGTGGGAGGGGATACAAATAAAGAACTTTTAAAAAGAGACAGGCCCATCTCTGAGTATCGAAAAAGAATTATTCCATTCATCAGCTGATCAAAGCAAAGAATTTTCAAAATGTATAGCTTGCCCTTCCTCTCAAAGCATGTCTCAAAGTACCAGGACTACCAGAACCACAGTAGGGTTACCAGTACCCCCATTTCCCCAACAGGCAGATATTCAGGACCCACAGAGTTTTTCACGTATGGCGATGCAGTCATAGCACGTGCCACTGTTTTCCTAAAGCCACAGGAGCCAGGAAGAAAAAGGCACAAGTTTCAACACACAACAAGGGGGGACCTGGGGAGCCAAGCACCAGGAGCCCCCAGGGAGACTACAAAAGGCTAATATTCACCTGCGCACAGCTATCCCCATGAGCGAGTTCAATGCATGGTATGTCAAGAAGAAAAAGAATGCCGTTACCTGTAAAACTGGAGCTGTCGTTTGGGACTCCCGTAGCGAGCACTTCCGACAGCAAAAAGGGAAAGAAAGAAGAAATGTTCCACAGGTCACAGGGGGGAAAAAAGGACAACTTGGTCCCACCTCCCTACCCCCAGCCAGAGCTTTTCTGGGCTTTCAGTGCACACTTCTTATAATCGCTTAAGGATGAGCCGGTAAAAGCTTCGACAACAGCACCACCAAGTGGAAGAACAACGTTCACATCGCTGGAGGAATCTTGTGCTTGCAAGCGCTAAGGAAGTGTCTTTGGTGCAGTTCATCTCTGTCCGAACACTGGAGACAGGATGGTGTGGAAAGCGAGGGCTGGCAGAAGCCACACAGCAACCAAAGTGAAGGGGTTTCAGGCTGCAATGGTTGCAGGCGTTCAATGTGGGGACACAAGAAATGCCCATGCAGATAAACCCACAGGCTTCAGGGAGAATTACGCAAATACAAAACAGACTCGGGTGCAAATCCTGACAGCGCGTTTGCTCACATTCCTCCCGGGTTAGCCTCGTCCGTTCCATCATCCTCTCCTCTGTTTTCCTCTTGTTCTTGAACTTTAGACAGTGAACCCCTTGGGACAGAGACAGGGCAGCTACATAGGGGATTTACAACTCATTCTTAGAGGATTCCATTTCGCTTCACTTTCTCATCAGTTCCCCGCTAACCAAAGGGATAAAGTAGATCCAGAAAGGAAAAGAAAGTCCAGGAGAGCAGGTACAGGTCCCATTCCCAATGCTCGTGCCCCCCCGTCCCTGCGAGGTGGCCAACGTTTTCCCCTAAATCTGTTCCTCCAACTGAATACAGCCTTCAGGGACCAAAGAAGGGAGTCAGGAATGCTTCCCAAACACACTGCCCTCTCCTCTGCAGTGTAGGAACTGCCTTCTGAAGCTCTTGCCTGAGCAGTGATGGCAGCAACGGATATCATTTATATTACACATTTTAAAAAATAAGCCATTACTAGCCCAAGCAGTGATGGAAGCAAGGACAGCTGCCATCACTAGCTTACATGCTCTGTTCTCCAGGAGACAGTGATAGCTACAACTCATGGCCATCAATGCAGCGCCCAGTAGGTAGCAATCAATGGGGAAGGTACCATACCTGGGACAGTGACCCATCTATCTATCTATCTATCTATCTATCTATCTATCTATCTATCTATCTATCTATCTATCTATCTATGGCTCTTTTTGTAGAAAAAGCCCAGCAGGAACTCATTAGCATAATAGGCCACACCCAACACCAGAAACTTATTAGCATATTAGGCCACACCCCTGACAGCACAGCTCATTAGCACATTAGGATGCATCCCCATGTTACCAGAAGTGTGGTTATCCAGCCACACCCACCTTTTGCTTGTTATTCTGTTTACCTTGTTTGTTGTCAAACCCAGGGCTTTTTTATAGCAGGAACTCCTTCGCATGTTAGGCCACACACCCCTAATGTAGCCAATCCTAATGAGTTTCTGCTGTTGGGTGTGGTCTGTTATGCTAATGAGTTCCTGCTGGGCGTGGCCAACTTGGGAGCCAGCTGGAACTCCATTCCTGTGCGTTCCTGCCCAAAAATAGCCCTGTATCTATCTATCTGTCTGTCTGTCTGTCTGTCTGTCTGTCTGTCTGTCTGTCTATCTGTCTATCTATCTGATTTCTACCCCGCCCTCCCAGCCAAGGCCAGCTCAGAGCGGCTTACATAAAATCGGTATATAAATTACAGTAAGACAATTAAAACATTTAAAACACTGCTAAAACCAATGGGATGATATCTTACCAACCCCATCTCCTGGCCAGTCTCTGCTCACCCTAGAATCTGCCCCAGTGGAGAATATGGCCGTGCTTTTGTCATGCTGGGTTGTTGTTGTTTTTTGAAATTCTCTACCAACTGACTGCAGGAGGCCATCTTGGACTCATGGCACAAAGAAGGGAGAAGCTTCCATCTTCTCTGTTCACCTGGTGCAAGCTCACTTGGCCTGTCATTGCTGACAGCCAGAAACCGTTCTTCTCTCTCTCCTACTGTGTGCTGCTATCCTGTTCCAGACACTACATTGCCTTAGGAGACTGTGATATGCAATGAGAATAAAAACCAGTCTACTCCCACTGAGAATATGTGTGAATGCACAGCACTGCAAGGATGGGATACGATCAGATCAGCAGTTAGGGGGAAACCTCAGAGTGCCTAGTGGGGTTTGGCAATATACGAATTACTTCCTTGCAGGTTCGTGTCAAATATTCGCTGCCTTCACCAAACATTTGTTGTGCCAAATATTCACTACCTCTTGATATTTACTTCAAGCTGGCCTTCACACAGACAAAACTGTCAAACTAAACTGCCCCAAAGCATTCAGCATTAATTCCAATGGTGTTCAGCACCCTTTTGCTCTCCAACTTGCCACTTCTAAGCTCCATTTTCTTAATTCTTTCAGCCCTTCATGCTGTGTCACACTGGGCACGTTTTACTATTTTGCAAACTTAATCCTGACTTTGCTCATCTCCCTGTTCCCCAGAAATTTTTAATAGCCACCCCATTGGTTTCTGGGATTTTTGGAGAAATAGTGCACATGCACTTTTCAATATTTCTTCATATATAAGGGTTAGAAACTTGCTTTTGTTTTTTTAAATGAAGAATGAGATTTTTAGGAAGATGAATTCTGCACCCAATCTCCCTCCCTCAAATTTATGTGCTTTCCGTGCATTGTCTGCTGAATGGCAGCCCTATGCAAATCTCCCAACGGATGCATCAGAAATCAGGGAAACATGCTGCAAACTTACCTGTAGATCATGCCTGGGGAGCCCGTCTGTCTATTCGAGAATCTAGCCGGAGAGTCCGTGGTGGATTCTGGATACATGGAGCCAATCTCCTGGTTCCAGGTCTGGCTTTTTCAATACCCTCTGTATGCAACAGGGAGGAGAAGGACAGAATTAGGTAATGCCACCTAACCTGAGTGGCATTTTTCCCACTTACTTCCAGCTATGCAGACACAAAAACTGGAACTACTCTCCCCCCGAAAAGCACTGCCTTTCCCAGGATATTCCATTTGGGCTAACAAGAACCATCTGACCAAAAACTTTAGAGATAGCGCCTTGCTTACCCTTGCCATCCCTTTCTTCTTTATCAGCAGGATTTGTAAACCAGTACTCACACTCCTGCTCAGCATGAGTAAGAATCGCCCTCTGATAAACAAGGTAGGGAAGCTGCTATAAACTGGGATAAAAATTATTCTACATTAACTCTCGGACGACTGAGCCTTTTTTAATAAATGCTTTGCCATGGCAAAGTGTGTAATAAACTCCCATGCTCAGGAAAGGGCTACAGTGGCTCACTCTGTGTAATAGAAGAGAAGAAGAAGAAGAGATTGGATTTATACCCCGCCCTTCACTACCCAAAGGTGTCTCAGAGCGGCTTACAAACTCCTTTCCCTTCCCCTCCCCACAACAGACACCCTGTGAGGTAGGTGGGGCTGAGAGAGCTCTGACAGAAACTGCCCTTTTTCAAGAACAGCTCTTATCAGAACTACTGCTTGCCCAAGGTCATCCAGCAGGTGCAAGTGGAGGAGTGGGGAATCAAACCCGGTTCTCCCAGATTAGAGTCCGCGCACTTAACCACTACACCAAACTGGCTCTGCCATGAGTCCCAGTGAGAAAGGTGGACTGTAAATAACAAATACAATAAAAACAGTGAAGCTTTCTGCCCGACGTGCTAGTGTTCCACTTGTAAGGAGCATTCAAGAGCTGTGACACTCCCCCCTTAACCTGAAGTCCCAAATTGTACAGGCTTGAATTCTGTTGAATACCTATGTTATCCCCCCTAGTTGAACCCAAACAGATGATAACCAGAAACCAAGCTTGTCATTCTTTTGATCTGTTAAAAAAAAAACTCCACTCATTTGCATGCTAATTTAACAAGCCACTCTCTCTATATATACAACTATGCTCTGTAATTCCATTTCATTGTCTGACGAAGTGTGCATGCACATGGACACTCACACCTTGAATAAAACTTTGTTGGTCTTAAAAGGTGCCGCTGGGTTCTAACTTTGTTCTGTTGCTTCAGACCAACACGGCTACCCACCTTGATCAGGCTTGGATTCTATCACTTCAGACTGTGTGATTATAGATTGGGTCCAAATTGGGCCTCAATGGGCTAGCGGGCTAGCTCAACTGGGGCATTATGCTATGGATTATTAAGTATTATGGTTAATCTCAGCCCAGTGGGCACCTCAAAAAGTGAGAAAATATCCTGGAGATTTACCTCTACATCACACTTGTGAAAAATGTTTACAAACTGAGGACTAGCAACTTCTGTGGACTTATCAATCAATCAATCAATAGACCTTTAATGGCATATACAACATTAAAATCAGAGACAGTAAATAACACAATCAGCTAAAAGTCTGAGATAATTATAAAATCATAAAACGTAGTTTCCCACGTTTTTCACTCTTATTACATCAACTAAAAAATTGGCCACTGCCACAGTAATCTCTACTGTTGTATCATTCAATAGAATTTGACATTTTATTTTATTAGGAAGGTGATGTTTACCCTGCAACCAAGTACGGTATTTAACCATTTTTCCCTAGCAGATGCATGCAACGAACAGTCTAATAGTATGTGATCAATTGAATCAAGAGAGGTAGAGCCGCAGTCACATCTCCGTTCGTGCTTAGGAATATTTTGAAACCTACCATACAGTATTTTTGATGGAAAGGCATTTACTCGTGCAAGGGAGAAAGCTCTTCGGTGGCTAGGGCTATCAAGATTATACAAATACTGGGGACTGGGGACTTACAAGGCTAATTTGGTGTAGTGGTTAGAGTATCAGACTAGGATTTGGGAGACCCAGGTTTGAATCCCCACTCTGCCATGAGAGCTTGCTGGGTGACCTCGGGCCAGTCACACTCTCTCATTCTAGCCTACCTCATAGGGTAGTTGTGAGGATAAAATAGAGGAGAGGTGAGCCATGCAATCTGCTTAGAGGTCCCATTGGGGAGAAAGGTGGAGTATAAGTGAAGTAAACAAATACATAAAATAAATACTTATGATTTAAATCTCTCTCTCTCTTTCTCTCTCCATTGACTGTGTGTGTGATTCCCCAGGCAGATAAGTCAGAGAGAATGAGCATTTCTCAGTGCCATTTTAAAGCCACAGTAGGCACAATACTGAGGAGGCCCCTTTTGAGTATTAACAATAAAGTGCAAAATGTTATCGAAGGCTTTCACGGCTGGAGTTCATTAGCTGCTGTAGTTTTTCCGGGTTGTGTGGCCGTGGTCTTGGCATTGTAGAACCTGACCTTTCGCCGGTAGCTGTGACTGGTATCCTCAGAGGTATAACACAGAAAGATGGAGTACTCTCTGTGTCAAGGTGAGACAAGGGCACCTTGACACAGAGAGTACTCCATCTTTCTGTGTTATACCTCTGAAAATGCCAGTCACAGCTACTGGCGAAATGTCAGGTTCTACAATGATAAGACCACGGCCACAGAACTCGGAAAATCTACAGCAACTAACTAAGTGCAAAGCCAGAAACTTTTCTTTTTTAAATGTAGTTTATTCCTCACTAGAATGGCTATTGATGACAAAAAAACCCCACCAAAACGACTTCTGAGAGAAAGAAGTCTCCTCAGCCTCAAGAATGATGTGAGAAAAAACACGGAACGGCAATGGAGATCCTTTCTTTGGGGTGACAGAGAACTGAGGCCATGAGATCATTTTGGCGGGAAAGCGCCAGTGGGAAAAGCAGCACTCCTAATCTGCTAGAAAGCTTTGGAAATCTTTTCTCCAGCTAGCCTGAGCACATGCAGTCCCAACGTGGGCCTGCACGGAAGCCATGGCCGTGAACTAATATTTTATGAGGTTTCTTTCAGGATCCATCTTCACTAAGTGATGCCACATTTTAATTTTTTTATTCCCGATTTTTCAACATGCCTCTCAGTTTAACAACCTTGAAAACTGAAAAACAGCATGGTGTACTGGTTAGGCTTTCATACTGATATCTAGGAGACCCAGGTTCAAACATCCATGAAAGCTTTCCAGGTGACCTGGAGCCAATCACATGGCCTCAGCCTAACCTACCTCACAGGATTGTTGTGAGGGATAACGTGGAGAAGGGAGAATCTTGTAAGGCTCTAGGGAGAAAAGTGGGGCATAAAAGACGTAAATAATAAATAATGTATCTGTTTGATGTTTCCTCAGCCAGCTGTACAACCTTTCCCTCATTTTTGTAGGGGGAAAAAAGGGCTTTCACAGATCTGGTGCCATCTTTTAAAAGAACAAGAACCCAAAAACTGACTTTCAATCCTACCCCACTAAGTGCTAGCAAACAGTATAGCAATTGTGAGAGGAGAAAACAACTGAAAAGCGAGGTCTGCCATGGCAAGCATCCGATGGGGACAAAACAAGGGAAAACTGCAGTCAAATAGCAAAGTGAAGCACAATAACGAAGGCAATCGAGGTCTTGAGCCAGTGATTCTGCCAGCCAGACTTCAGTGCTTGACTATTGTGTTGTCGTGGCTGATTGCCTCCAGAGGGAGCCACTGACCCCTTAAACCAGTTATTCCCCTACTCTTTTAAAGAAGTACTTCACCCTGTCTGATACTATCAAACTGACACCATAGTTTTTTGTCAAGTGACACCATGAACTGGCAGGGTTTTACCTTGCCCAATACAGTCTAAGAACCATGCCCAGTCCGAGCAGGAGGAGGAGGAGGAGGAGGAGGAGGAGAAGAGATTGGATTTATACCCCGCCCTTCACTCGGAGTCTCAGAGCGGCTTACAAACTCCTTTCCTTTCCCCTCCCCACAGCACACACCCTGTGAGGTAGGTGGGGCTGAGAGAGCTTTGAGAGAACTGCCCTTTCAAGAACAGCTCTGACAGAACTATGGCTTGCCCAAGGTCATCCAGCAGCTGCAAGTGGAGGAGTGTGGAATCAAACATGGTTCTCCAAGATTAGCGTCCACACACTTAACCACTCCACCAAACTGGTGTGCCCATCATCTTTTACGGCCACCCAGGTACTTTCCACGTACTGATGATTCAATGTAGTGCCTTCCATACAGTTGCCAACTCTGCCTTAGCAAATTCCTGGAGATTGGGGAGGGGCAGAGTTCAGCGGGGATGTAATTCCATACAGTCCACCCTCTGAAGCTGCGACTTAATTCCAGGACAACTCCAGGCTCCACCTGGACGTTGGCAACTCTCCCCCATATCTGCAGTATATTTCAAACTTTTGTACCTTGCTTTCCTCAGCCAGTGCTGTCTCCTAAGGTGGCTTACAAAACATAAAAACGCCCGGATATCATAAAAAGTATACAAAACCACTCGGTGGCTATAAAAACCGAGCAAAGGCAAACAATTTAAAATCAGTCACAAACAGCAGCAAAGCACACAAAGAAAAGTGCTCAGATCTCACGACGCATTTTAAACCAGCAAGTTGGTTTTGATTCTCTTCCCAGGCCAGATGACACGGCAATATCTTTGGCCTTCTCCATAAATGTTAAGCTCAATCCAGGCTTGATTCGCTCACTCAAACCATATACTTTTTCTGTAACGCATTGTGCAGATGGGCTGGAGGAGGGAGTGGAGGTTCCTGGACTGATGGTTATGCCCTGGAGTGTACCAGATGGCCTTCAGGATAAAGCAGGTGACTTTACTGTATCTTTCATATAAGATTCCAATTGAGTGCCATCAAGTCGCAACCGACTTTCAGTGACCACTTGTGTGGTTTTCAAGGTAAGAGAGGAGTAGTGGTGGTCAGTGTTCCCTCTAAGCTGAGTTAGTGTGAGCTAGCTCACAGTTTTTTAGCCTCCGGCTCACACCTTTTTGTCTGAGCGCAGGAGGGATGGGCTCCAGAGCACACTAATTTATGCAGTAGCCAAATTACCTGCTCACAACTTTAATGCCAGTCACTCACAAAGTAGAATTTTTGAGCAGAAGAATTTTTTGCAGACTAGAAAGACTTTAAAGACTATTTGGAGAAATATTGGGATGTAAAGGACAAATTTGCTTTGCTTTGAGAATTACTGAAATTTAAAAGATAGTAAAAATAGATAACAGATGAAAGATAAGTTACCTATGGATGGGAATAAAGGGGAAAACAGTTATGGAGAAAATGTAAGAATTGGGCTGGAGGTTGGAGCACTGTGGGAAGCCGAGAAGGGGGGGGAAGGGAGGAGGGAGGGATATATAACTGCATAAGTTTTGATATATGTGTGAACTTTTTTTAATATCCTAATAAATTGTCTTTGGAAAAAAACCAAAGTAGAATTTTTGCTCACAAGACTCGATAGCTTAGAGGGAACATTGGTGGTGGTTTGCCACTGCCTTCCTCTGTCTTTAATATAGGCTCCTTAAAAATATATGGCCTGGATCTTTCCATTTTGTGGGAGTAACACCCATTCTGCCGTTGGAATAGCATTTTCAGCTGCAGAGGAAGGGTGGGCTTTTTTTCAGTGACACCCCCCCCCCGTACTGTTCCTGGGGACCCAGTGACCCTCAGGAGCATCATTTGTGTATTTACTCACTTTACACCCTGTCTTTCCCACCCAATGGGGACCCAAAGCAGCTTACATCATTCTCCTCTCCTCCATTTTATTCTCACAACAATCCTGTGAAGTGGGTTAGGCTAATTTTGCATGACCGGCTCAAGGTCACCCAGCAAATTTCCACGGGATTCAAACCTGAATCTCCCAAATTCTAGTCTGGCACTGTCACCACCAATGTTCCCTCTAAGCTGTGGAGTCTTGTGAGCAAACATTCTACTTTGTGAGCTACTGGCATGAAAGTTGTGAGCAAGCGATTTGGCTGCTACATACATTAGTTTGCTCTGGAGCCATCCTTCCTGAGCCAAGGCAAAAATGTGTGAGCCAGAGGCTAAAAAACAGTGAGCTAGCTCACATTAACTCAGCTTAGCGGGAACCCTGGTCACCACTATACCATATTTGCTTCAGGCAGTGCAGAAGGCTCCCATGGGAGGAGGAGACAGGGAAGCTGCCTTCCTCTACTGTCACTTTGCTTGAGCTGCTGAGGAGCCAAGTCTACATATCCCAAAGGGAGATGCAAGTTCCGTTCCCTGTGCGGCTCTAAATCAGCACGGTCACAGCTTCTAAACGCAAAAGCTGATGGCTCCTGGATCAGGTGGCGGATGGGGAAAAGTGGAGACAAAAATAATGGTTGCGGATGTCCTCCCTTGGCACAGGATGCCCACAACTCACAGTCTGCTCTGTATATTTAGTTCTCTCTCCCCCACAAGCCCTGCCCCATGTCCTCCAGTTCTCAGTTCCACACACTTTCAAACACAAAAATGGGAAGAGAACAGATGCTCCAAATTCTACTCGCACACACCCTCTTCCTTGTGCCAAACTGTACACAAGTCGCCTTGTTCCTGGCACACTAGCACCTGAGCCCAAATTGCGCTAGCAAAATTGATTGCTGGAATGATGACAAAAGTGTTGTTTTTTTTTAAGAGCACGGTAATCGAAACAGTGTTGGGGTTTTTTAAGAGCACGGTAATCGAAACAGTAGAACAAAAAAGGCAAAATGCTGGAAAACCTCCTACATTTTTCACAGAATTCCACCTCGCCACATTAAATTAAGCAGCCCCATCTGCTGAACTGTATTTAGGCTGAAAAATGGGGGTGGGGGGTGGAGGAGAGGCTACCCATTGCAACTCAAAAAGCCTTTTCCAGCCTGGTGACGCTAAGCAAACTGCACCCTTGGCAGCTGTTCTCAGCTGCCTCCTTCTCCGAGCGCCTTTGGTTTGACTCTCGGCATGCCAGGCACACAACTCAACCTGACGAGAATGCGGGAAGAGGCCTCCGGCTTCTTGCAGCGGATGCCACCCAATCAAAACGAGCTGCATCCATCAGGCAGAGCGGTCCCACTGGAGACCCAGCATCTTGGAAACGCCAAGGCAGAAGAGCGCCGTGTGGATACGGCTGCTGCAGCACTGCACTCACAGCGCCCAGGACAGGAACGAGTTGGGATGAAACTGAGAAGACCCAAAGGTCTGAGTCTGCATCGGTCAACATTGGGGTGTGTGTGTGTGGAGGAATGAGAGGCAGGTGGTAGAAAATTAGGGCAGACTGACCATTAAACAGACACTTAAAACTCCTGCCCCTTTGTGCATTCAGCATGCCGGTCGAGTACTGTCAGAGCCATGCAACGGATTCATGTTTTTTTGCAGGATGCTACCAATGCCAGTTTTAGAACTCAGGCACTACAGGAATGCAAAACTTCATCCTAATAGCATGTGCTGAACC
>NW_015161988.1:276677-282779 GCF_001447785.1 Gekko japonicus | reverse complement strand
GTTCCTTTTGTTCCCACATGGTTGCTTGCCTTCCTGCATGCTGATGCTCTGCATCTAGAATACTTGTTTGTAAAAAACAGGTTCCTGTGCAGACAATATCTAACAAAGGTCTAAAAAACAGGTTCCTGTGCAGACAATATCTAACAAAGGGAGCTTTTACTCTCAAAAGCTTATGGCCCTAAAAATCTGTTGGTCTTAAAGAGCTACTGGATTTGAATCTAGATTGTTGCAGGTCAAACACATGCAGCTGTCCTCACTGGATATTATCGACAACAGAGACCCCTAACAGCTCTGTTTCCCCCTCCGTTCTCCGTGAAGTAGGACTCATCCAGCTACGTAGACGGATGGGTTCACTAACACAGACTCAAAGCAAGCAGAATTCCAAGTAAGCTGAAGGGGGTCCACATCACCGCACAGGGATAATTATCAGAGAGTTCAACAGACTGCTACAGCAAATGCAAACCCATGTTTTAAGAAGCACGATCTTTCTGCATCCTACCAGGAGTCCAGAAGCTGGTTCTGTGAGCCGGAACATGTCCTGTGAAGTCTCATGTTGGTTTTGCAGATCTGAATAAAAGCTGCGTTGAGTATAAACTCGGGACTGGCCACCAGATGCCTCCCCAACTCCAAATGCCAAATCCATCTCTCAGAAGAATGCCTGTCAGCTCTTCAGCAGCCAATCCATAGACAAGAGAGCTACAGATGAGGACTTACTAATAGTTTATTTTGCATCATTTGAGGGGACAGGTAAGCTGACCACCCCATCTCCACCTCCTCCTCAGTGTAGCCTCCTTGCACAGCCAATTCCTCACCAGGAACACAGACTGGAGGACAATTTTCTAGTCCTCCCCTCTCATCTTGTCGGGTAGCCAGAGTCTTGGAAGTCAAGTCCATTCTTCAGCCAAGCCATTCAAGTCACTGCTTGGGGTGACATGGAGAGGAAGGCACTGACGCACTGTTCAGGCTTGGAGGTGACTAGTGGCGGCACACACAGCTTTTGAGAAGTGCTAGGAGGGCTTGCCTCAAGTCTTGCCCAGTCTGATCAAGGAAAAGTGACTGCATGCCTCCTTGTCGATGCCCACAGAGGAAAAAAAGGGAATGATGATGATCACTTCCACTCCAGAGGAACAATGGCTGAAAGGCAACCTCCTGCACCCTCGTCACTGCAATGCTAACAGAAAGAAAGCAAGAAGTTTTATATCTGTCTGTCTGCCTATATCAGCTTCCAGAGGAAATCTTTCCTCTTGCCTCGTTCTTGCTCCAAGCAACGCTTCATGTGGCTCCCACAGAAGACTGGTACCGACAGCTTACAACCAGTGACACTTCAAGCAAGACGCATCCCTTCAGCCAGATTTTTGGGCCTGACAGGTGCTTGACAACAACATCCCCTCTTTTTTGCAATCTTAGCGGCAAGGGCTGCTTGAAGGCCACCCTATGTAGCTGCACTCCCTTTAATGGATAAGGAGTCATGAGAGAGATTCTCCTGCCTGACGTTTGGGCAAATATTTATATTCCACCTCTTGAGCAGCTTGCAATCCCTGCAACCAATAATGACACTACTTAAAAAAAACCCCAACACCGATTAAAACGTTATTCAAAACTAAACTACCATTGTAAAATACCGCACAGGATAACAGAGACAGACTCCTCTTTATCGTTACTGATGTCCACATAGGTTTTGCCCTTTTTCTGGAAGGTCAGCACAGAACACCACCAATTAACCTCTTCCAGAAGCTGTGGAGTCATAGCTGGAAAGGCCCTGCTTCTTCCAAACAGTGGTTTACACTTGCTCTAGATGTTTTTCAGGAAGCCCAGAAAAGCTTTTAAAAAGAGCCTGGGGGTGTCTGTTGAGCAAAGCCCTGCTAATTTTGCACAAAATATTCTGTTCCTTCTAAGGGCAAGAAAGTATGTGGGAGGCAGATAGTTCTTAACCCAGGAAATTGTACTTCTGGCTTCTGTGATTTTACCAGGTATCACCCATCTTTGCAACACAAGAACTAGAAACTGGCTTCCACATTCAAAATAGCCATCCTTTATCTTTCCTCCTTCCAACTGGCACTGTCTTCACTGCCAGGGATTCTGGGGGCTCTCATGCAAGAAACCATAGCGTGGAAGATGTGGGATGTGCAAAGTGAGAATGTTCACTGCCAGGGATTTTGGGGGCTCTCATGCAAGAAACCATGAGTACTTCCATCCCCCATAGCCTGGAAGATGTGGGATGTGCAAAGTGAGAATTCCCCTGCACTGCTTTGGATCTTCTTAGGGGCTCCATGAAAAGTTGTTGTGGTTGATTGTCGAAACAAGAATCTTGTGGTTTCACAAAGACTAATGAATGGATTGTGGCACAAGCATCCACGAGGTTCCATTAGATTCATGAAGACTGACGGGGGAGACTCTGAATCATACCACAAGGCTTGTTATTTCAGCTTTAGAGGACTAATGCGGCTACTCCTCTCAAGCTGCATATGTGGTGGACCTCAGCAAAATCCTCATCCTGGCTGTCCCCTGGAGCCAACCCAGACTACTGCCCTACTGGAATCATGTTCTTCTTTAACACTTGGCTCTCAAAATCATCTAGTCCTGAGACAGGCAGGAGCCTCTGCCTCTAAAATAAGACCTGCAAAAAAGAGGACAGAAAACAGGATCCTGGGCAATGGTGTTTGGTAACAGGCGGAGCTGCTAGAGGATTCTGCCAAGAATGGGGCTGCTTCAAGGTGACATCACAGGAGGGGAAAAAAGAGATCCCTGTCTTCCTTCACTGCCTCATGCAGCTCAGAGGGGGGAAAGGGCCATGACCTTGGGCTAGTCAAGCATCGATGCAGGACTTCACATGAAGACGCCGGAGCCAGGTGAGGAGTGCAGTAAATCCAGCATAATGCAAGAAGTGTCTTTGCATCCAAAGTTTGAAAGCCAATTCCAGGCCCCAAAGGAAGGGCACAAGAAGAGGAAGCTCTTTGGCTCAGTTTATTTGTTAGCTGCAAGAGGGGAGACTGGTTATTCTGTAGCAGGAGAGCAAAATCTGAGTCCAAGAGGAGAAGAAGAAGAGATTGGATTTATACCCCACCCTTCGCTACCCAAAGGTGTCTCAAAGCAGCTTACAAACTCCTTTCCCTTCCCCTCCCCACAACAGACACCCTGTGAGGTAGGTGGGGCGGAGAGAGCTCTTGACAGAAACTGCTCTTTTTCAAGAACAGCTCTTATCAGAACTACGGCTTGCCCAAGGTCATCCAGCCAGGTGCAAGTGGAGGAAAGGAGCATGTTAAAGACCAAC
Source organism: Gekko japonicus (assembly GCF_001447785.1). Lineage (NCBI taxonomy): Eukaryota > Metazoa > Chordata > Lepidosauria > Squamata > Gekkonidae > Gekko > Gekko japonicus. The sequence continues at coordinate 279,508 of NW_015161988.1, read as the reverse complement.
AAGATTTTCTAGGGTATGAGCTTTAATGAGTCAAAGCTCACTTCATCAGATACTCCACGTGGAGCAGCAAGATCGGGGAAATAACTCCCCCTCATGTGGTTTTTTGCACAGGAAAATGGCTCAGTGGGGGGAGAGGCAGCAGCCCCTCCTCCCCCCATAGCGCCGTTCCGGGCCCATTTAGTCTCTTTCTTTCCAAGAAGCTGTTCCTTGCAGCCATTATGTGGCGACGGGGGACAAAAGTTAGGTCCAGGGAACCCACACCCAACTCCTTAAAAACAGTAACGTGTAGTATGGCCCTTGGGGGAGCTTCAGTACAAGAATCTGAAGAAGCCAATTAAAAATACCCAATAGGAAACAGAAGGGCCAGGCAGGACAGGTGAAACCTTGGCTGGTCAGAACAAAGGTGGAGCCAAGAAAGGTGACGCCTTTGGCCAGGGCGTTTTTGAGCCTCTGGCTCACACATTTTTGTCTCAGCTCAGGAAGGAGGGCTCCAGAGCAAACCAATTTATGCAGTAGCCAAATCACCTGCTCACAACTTTAATGCCAGTGGCTCACAAAGTAGAATTTTTGCTCACAAGACTCCATGGCTTAGAGGGAATATTGCCTGTAACTGTATTTACTTGTCTTCTATTATACTGGTCTATGACCTGAGAACACATAGTTGTAATGTGGAATCTCATTCTTACAACTGGCAAATACCTGTCAGGGTAGTGTAGTGGTTAAGAGTGATGGACTCAGATCTGTAGAACTGGGTTTAATTCCCCACGACTCCACATGAAGCCTGCTGGGTGACCTTGGGCCAGTTGCAGTTCTCTCAGAGCTATTCTCTTAGAGCTTTCTCAGCCCCACCTACCTCACAGGGTGCCTGTTGTAGGGAGGGGAATGGAAGGCGGTTGTAAGCAGCTTTGGGACCCCTTAAGGTAGAGAAAAGCAGGGAATAAAAACCAACTCTTCTTTTTCTGTCTTTTCCTTACAAGGGAAAATGTGGTGAAAACTGTTCATCATGACTAAATTTTGGTAGGAAAAAATTGCCTCAGAGGCTGTGTGTGGCCTAGGAACCATCAGTGTCATATGGTGGTTAGTGTGGTGGTCAGAGTGCCAGCCTAGGGAAACTTGAATTCAAATCTGTACTTACCGAGAAGCTCAGTAGGTGACTATGGGCTAATCATTCCCTCTTCCAGCCTAATTACCTTGCAGGGTTGTTGTGAAGAGGGGAAAATAATGAACACGACCCTCAGCCGCTTAGGGGAACAGTGGAATAAAGTATGACTGATAACCTATTTATCAGGCATATTTAAGTCAAGAGAAGCCAAACAAGACTTCTCCAATCAGAAAGCCTTTTCTGTCTCTGTGAATTGGCCATCAATGAATGAGAATGGCATGTTCAGCGTGTACTTTCTGACCCAGGAGCTTGAGATCTCTCCCTCGGCCTGATTTTTAAGGCCATTACGGCCAGTTTCAATTACATCAGGCTAAAACCGCTGTTGGGAAAATCCATCAAAGCTCAAGTTATATTGTAAAAGGTTTCTAGGGGCCAAAGGTAGAGAGTGGGGATGAAAAATGAGATGAGATCTACAAGGGAGGGGGAGACAGAGAAAGGACAATGTCAATGTGGTAGCAGTGTGTCAGACTACAATCTGGGAGACCTGGGTTCAAATTCCCAGGAAGCTCACTGGGTGACCTTGGGTCAGTCACTCGTTCTCAGCCTAACCTACTTCACAGGGTTGTAGTCAGTGCTCCCTCGAAGCTGAGTTAGGGTGAGCTAGACTCACAGTTTTTTAGCCTCCGGCTCGCACATTGTTGCCTTAGCGCAGGAAGGGTGGCTCCAGAGCAAACTAATTTATGCAGTAGCCAAATCGCTCGCTCACGACTTTAATGCCAGTAGCTCACAAAGCAGAATTTTTGCTCACAAGACTCCACAGCTTAGAGGGAGCATTGGTTGTACTGAGGCTGAAATGAGGAAGGAGGAACCACGTATACCACCCTGAGCTCCTTGGAGGAGAAGATAAAAATACAGCAAAAGGTAAATAGGTATAGGTCTCATACCTGGTTCTTGATTTTGGAGACTCTTGAGCAAACTGGGCTAGTGCCCTCGCCTATAGGAGTTAGGAGGGGGGAGATATGCAACCATTGAGGGGTGGCTGTGTTTTTAAATTCCTTTTACCATGGTTAAAGCACCTGGGACAACTTCAGTCTGAGAAATGGCACAAAGGAGGCAACCGCTCTCCCAACAGTGACAGCCCTGATTCATATTTCTGCCCAAATGTTACTAAAACAAACTGATTTTCTCTCTCTCTCAGTTTCTCTACAAATGAGTGTTTTTTTTTATTTTATGGCTGATGTTTATTGTTGAGTTGGAAAAATGGAATGCGAAGAATCCTGTAAACTGATAAAAAGGCAAGAGTTTCAATGTTCTACTCTTTTTTGTGTTTATTCCTTCCTGTTCTGTCCTTATCATAAGATCAGTTCCACACTGCAGGAGAAGGGGGGAAAACAGCACCCAAATTGTATTCTGAAAGCTACGGTTTTACCTAGCCAGTTCGGTGTAGGGGTTAAGAGCACGGACTCTAATCTGGGAGCACCGGGTTTGATTTCCCACTCCTCCACATGCAGCTGCTGGTGTGACCTTGGGTCAGTCATAAATTCTTTCAGAGCTGTTCTCTCAAGGGCAATTCTTGAGAGAGCTCTCTCAGCCCCACTTAACTCACAGGGTATCTGTTGTGGGGAGGGAAGGGATTATAAACTGCTCTGAGACTCCTTTGGGTAATGAAGGGCAGGGTATAAATCCAATCTCTTCTTCTGCCTGCTGACCAACTGGTGAAAATCCTTTT
>NW_015161988.1:267456-276666 GCF_001447785.1 Gekko japonicus | reverse complement strand
GCAGGAATTGTAGAACCAGTCAAGTCCCTGGCATCCTTCCAGAACAAAAAGCCGACTGGCATGTTGATTATTCCCCCCTGTCTGCCTAAGCCAAAGAACATCAATACCTGTAAGAGGAATCCCTACAGAAACTGTGCTAGACTTTCTGGTTAATAAAGTGTGTGTGTGTGGGGGGGAGTTATGACAAACCCATGCACATTAAAATCCTAGCTTTCAGCAGTATGATATTTGAGATGTTGGTATGTTCATGGAATGTATTTCAGTGTCATTTTGTTTTGTATTTTTCATATGTGCATGTGTATGTCCGTGTGAGTGTGTGTGCACCTGGAAGTTATGGCAACCTCTGGTCACTGACCCCTACTGGGGGCTGTCCGTGTGAGTGTGTGTGCACCTGGAAGTCATGGCAACCTCTGGTGACTGACCCCTACTGGGGGCCTGGAGGATATTCAGAGAGGTGACTAAATAAAGCCTGCCCCCACCTCCTGCCTCTGGTATTTCAAGGCGGCCTCCCATCCAAGTACTTCCCAGAGTCGACCCTGCTTAGCTTCCGAGATCTGACAAGATCAGGCTTGCCTGGACCATCCAGGTTTTCAATGTCAATTTTGTCTTTTAACTCCAGACACAAATATGATAGAAAACTCATTTGATTGTACATGGAAGCTGATGTTTTAAAAGACTTGAGATGCTGTATATGTCTATTCCTTCTCAAAACCTAACGTTATTGTGCAAAGAGATGTAAATTTCTGGAAACCTTGAAACCATGAGGGGAAAAAGAGGTCAAAGATATATATTTTTTTGGTAGGGGGATGAAATTTATCAGAACCACAGCAAGCAGAGAGAGGGGCCTTAGAGCTTTCCCCCATGACACTTACCTGACCTGAAATGGACATTTTCCCCCCTGCCCTCAAGTCGCAGCCAACGTATGGTGACCCCGTAGGCAATGTTCCCTCTAAGCTGTGGAGTCTGGTGAGCAAAAAATTCTACTTGGTGAGCTGCTGGCATTAGAGTGGTGAGCGAGCCATTTGGCTGCTGCATAAAACCGTTTGCTCTGGAGCCCTCCTTCCTGAGCCAAGACAAAAATGTGTGAGCCGGAGGCTAAAAAACTGGGAGCTAGCTCACACTAACTCAGCTTAGAGGGAACACTGCCCGTAGGGTTTTCAAGGCAAGAGACGAACAGAAAGGTTGGCCATTGCCTGCCTCTCTGTTGCAACCCTGGACTGCCTTTGTGGTCTCCTATTAAAATACTAACCAGGGCTGATGAGATTGGGCTAGTTTGAGCTGTCCAGGCCACAGTAAAATGGCCACAGGTGTTACATTTGCCCAGCTACAGCATGTGTACGGATTTGACTATACCTTATGTTCCCACAGTGATGGAAATAGCACCTTCTGGGGCCATTTCAGGACAGGAAAACCATGCATGGAAGAAGGCTCTAAGCCTCTTCTCTCCACACGCCAGGCTCTTGATCTGACTTAGACCCACATGTACCTAGGAAGAGTGGAGTTGCAGCACACACCTCCCCATCGGACTCAGGGACATTTTCAGGGGAAAAATAATGTATAATTATTGCCTATTAGTAATACATTCCTCCTCATAGAAGAAGAGATTAGATTTATACCCCGCGCTTCACTTGGGAGTCTCAGAGCGGCTTACGATCTCCTTTCCCTTCCCCTCCCCACAACAGATACCCTGTGAGGTAGGTGGGGCTGAGAGAGCTCTTTTGAGAACTGCTTGTGAGAGAACAGCTCTGAAAGAACTTGTAACTGACCCAAGGTCACACCAGCAGCTGCATGTGGAGGAGTGGGGAATCTGACCTGGTTCTCCCAGATTAGAGTCCATGCACTTAACCACTACACTGCTTTAAGGAAACAGAAACACCCGTTCTGATCATGGGCTGATGCTATCAGCTTGCTCTCCCAAACTTTTAACTATCTGGTCAAGATGAGCAAATGGCACCTAATTTACAGGCCAAAGTCCCCACCCCCATCCTCCATCTTAAATCTGCTGTTACTGACAACAGCAATTAGCAATGTCCATAATGCATCATTTCCATGAGTGTTAAAGCTTGACAGCTAAACTGTCCTTTCCTGCCAGACCACCCTGAGATGCAAATAAGAAGTCTCTGTCTAATATAGTTTCAGGAGGGTAGCTGTGTTAGTTTGCAGCAGAACAGTTAAATTCGAGTTCAGTAGCACCTGAGAGACCAACAGGAGTTTCAGGGCATAAGCTTTCAAGAGTCAAAGCTCTCAAAGGGAACCAAAGGGAGCGTTGACTCTTTAAATCTTATGCCCTGAAACTCTTGTTGGTTTCTACATTGCTACTAGACTCAAATATAACTGTTCTGTCTAAGATAACTTTCCTAAGCATCAGGCGTCAACCCTTTGTTCAAGTACTCTTCTACTGATTTCCTTATTGGAAGATCCTTTTACCCCTGCGGAGTTCGAATTTTTCCAAAAGAGCTTCTTGGGAGATCAGAATGGGTTGCTTTGGAGCTGTTTGGATATGTTTGGAAGAAGCAACACTTGCCAGACTCAAGACACTTTGAACAAAGGAAGAGTGATACCAACTCCAGCCATATTAATCTGTTGCAGCCAAGCAACGTAAAAAGAATAAATTTACTGTGGCATAGGGCTAGGCCCGTGAATGCTTATAATTACTATAAGCTTGTCAGTCTTGAAAAATGACAATGGCCCCGGTCACATGGGCCGGATATCGCGGGGGGGAGGCGTGGCTGTTTGCCCCGGGGTTGCGGGATCAGACATCCCGTGGAGGTTCCGTGGATTATGCCCTGAAACTCTTGTTGGTCTCTACATTGCTACTAGACTCAAATCTAACCGTTCTGCCTAAGATAACTTTCCTGAGCATCAGGCGCCAACCCTTTGTTCAAGTACTCTTCTTCTGATTTCCTTATTGGAAGATCCTTTTACCCCTGCGGAGTTCCCATTTTTCCAAAAGAGCTTCTTGGGAGATCAGAATGGGTTGCTTTGGAGCTGTTCGGATATGTTTGGAAGAAGCAACACTTGCCAGACTCAAGACACTTTAAACAAAGGAATAGTGATACCAACTCCAAAGGGATAGTGATGCCAACTTCAGCCATATTAATCTGTTGCAGCCAAGCAACGTAAAAAGAATAAATTTACTGTGGCATAGGGCTAGGCCCGTGAATGCTTATAATTACTATAAGCTTGTCAGTCTTGAAAAATGACAATGGCCCCGGTCACATGGGCCGGATATCGCGGGGGGGAGGCGTGGCTGTTTGCCCCGGGGTTGCGGGATCAGACATCCCGTGGAGGTTCCGTGGAGGTCCCGTGGGTAGGGGGGAGGTGCCGATCACAGGACATTCCTGCGGTGCGGCAAAGAAGCGGCGCGGTGCAGCAAACGGGTTTGGTTTTTTTCTGTACACCAAAGTATGCGCATGCTCCGTTGGGTGCTTGTACGCATCCATGGAGACTTGGGGGAAAAAAAACCTTTTTGCAAGGGGACATGGGCGGGCGCCGGATGCCACCGGAAACGCAATCAGATGCACACCCTTGCCCCGCGGTTACCGGAAACTAGTACCTCAGAGGTAGTAGTTTTTTACCCCGGATCTTCGGCGGGAAGCCTGGGGTGAGCCACGGGAGCTCTACGCTTCCCAGATGTGGCGGTGAGATCGTGCCTGGAAAATCTGCCTATCTTCCGTCTCTCTAGCGTGGCTAATGTTCTATGTGACCGCAGCCAACAGGACTTTTGTTTTTTTAGATTTGGCTCCAGATGCTTCAATTTTTTTTGTATACTTTTTGACGTTTTTGGAGGTTTCCTGCTTTCTGCCTGTAAATGACAGGTAAATCCTGGTTTCCTTCTACACTCAATCTATTTCAAAACTATCTGATTATAACTGTGTCTAGGATTTCCAGAGACAATGTGCCTACCTACACTGCCTCTTTAGCCACGTTATAAGGTCACTGTCCTATCCTGGGCTTATTTTTATCCTTACAGAGGAAGAACCAGATAAAACCATTCTTGCTACTTAAAAAGCCAAGAGGTGGTAGCTTATAGGTTTTGAAACTTTAGTTAGCGCAGAGACACTCTCACCCCCCGTCGGGAATAGAGTAATTTTGGCTGAAATGCTGGGGGGGGGGAGAGAATCCACCTTTGCCAATCTGGGAATATTCAGAACAAACAAATAAGTCTTTTAGCATGCACAGAGTGACCTTCCTCACCACTTGGAACCAACCCTAGCTGTTAGCAGTTAGACCCCTCCTCACATTGTGGGGCAGTTTAAGAGAAAGATAAACACCCTTCTATACTATCGCTCCAAAATTTTATGTGCAGGGCACTGCCTGGCCTAAGACTGAAACTAAAATGGAGCTAGCACAAACAAAATGGATGCTGGCCAGGTAACAGCCTGGGAAATGGCTGATCAAACAGTACCCCACTCTCAGAGTAACCTCATCCACACCTGGTCATGCTTTCACCAAACAGTACCCCACTCTCAGAGCAACCTCATCCACACCTGGTCATGCTTTCCTTTGCCCATTTACCTTAATTATGCAACACTTAAAAGTATTCATGCAACCTGGTAGTTTTTCCCATCCTGAACTCAAGGGTCATCAAGGAACATTAACACCTCTAGTTCACATTGTGGAAACCCATCAGGGTTTTGCCCATCCCTGGAAAAACCATCAAGGCATTGTTTTGGGGACAAACAAGTCAGCCCCAGGGAGATATTTTTTATAACTGCCAGCACTCTGCACCCTAGCACTGTGTGTGTGTGTTCTCGACGTCAACCTCATACCCCCACTTGCATGTGGGTCCTCTATGCTTCTCTGTGAAACACTGGCCATTTTGCTTACTGTCTTCCGCGGACCTCGCTCTCCAAGATTGGTAAATATCGCCTTCCCTGAAATCACTCTCTCCCCCTCCTTCCTGATTTCTTCTTAGCTAGTTTGTGTGTTTATAAGTATGTTGTGTTTGTGTGTGTTTGCCATTTTATTATTTTTCAATAAAACGACTTCTGGTTGAAATTCAGCCTTGTTTAATTTGAGATTTCTCTAAGGAAATATCCTGGTATACATTGGTGGAGATTCCAGTTACCCCCTCTCGCTTGTCTCCAATTATACTAATTCCCTCAATTAAATAGGAGACTGCCTATTTGGGTAACACAGTCTATATCCATTTGGAATTGATGGGCAGAGATGATAAGGACAATGTGGGCTCCAGATCTGGCATCTCTCTTTACAGTAGTAGGAAAGGTCTGCAAAGGGACATGGGGATCCTTATGATGCCATCCAAGGCAAAATTTGAACTCAGTGGCCCCAAGACAAAATGCAGCTCTGTTCGGTGGTCCATTCCCATGTCATCAAATATCCCTGGCCTGCTCTACATTGAGCTGTGCATAGTGTTTAATGCACACAATTAGCGTGTCTTCCCTTCCCTGTCACTCCTTTATAATTAATTTTGGTTTTGCATATTACAAAGCAGGGGAAGCACCGTAAGCCTATTCTGGGGAAACGCAATGTTGCAACCAAACAGCTATACGTTTTTCTACTGGTAACCAGCAAAACTGTTCTGCTTGCCCGGAGGCTAGCTGTGTAAGTGAAATGTCACTAGGCAGATTTCTTTTTTTGGGGGGTGGTGGTGTTCCCATTTCCATTTCATTTATTAGCTTCATTGACCCGAGGTCTTAAGCCAAACATACAAACAGCAACTATAAAATGCATTACTTGGGGTCCTTGCATGCACACAACTTGCACCACTCTTTTTCTCCAGGCTGAGAAATGGTGGGATGTCAAAAAACAAAACAAAACAAAAAACCCCAAACAAAAAACCCCAACACTCTTTGTGGAAAAAATATCTAGCAGTAGCTGGGATTCATAGAAGCATAAATTTTAATTGGTGGGAAGAAAGTGGCTTCTCTTTGTGGACACATCAGGAATCCATCCTTTTTCTGCTCTGGTGTATGTGCTGGGGGTGAGTGGGTGGGCACAACGGTGGCTTTCTAGGTTGCTGAGGAAAATTTAACTTGCATGGATATAGGCCATTAGTGCATTGACCCCAGTATAGTGTACTCTAACTGGCAGAAGATTTCCAGGGTGTATGACCAACACCCTTTCCACTTCTGCCTCCCAAGATCCATTTACATTTAAATGTCAAGGACCTGCTGACCCAGAATCTTCTACACATAAGGTGTGTGATCTGCTACTCAGCTGTGGGTGGAATCCACCCTCCTCAGTGTCTCCATCCCCAAATCACCCCAAAATTTAACAACATGCTAGTTTCAAAAGGATATGCCCAAAACACACTAATCTAAGGAACTGGGCACACTTCCAAAATTTCCTTGCTTTTTCAGTCATTTCTTAGAATTTACTTGAGGGCCACAGTTGCTATGTCCTAAAATATAATGGGAAGCAAAATGTGGATTCTGGCAAAGATGGGACTGGCACCTGGAACTGCAAGCACAGTAGCTTAAAAAAAGTGCATGGCTTTCATCAGGGACACAGCAGAGAATCAACTGCATGAATAGCCATGGCATCAATTTTTAGGTAGCATGACAGTGAGAGGAATAATCCCGTCCCAGAACTGCACTTGGTCCTCTAAACCACCTGCTCTCAAGGAGAAGCTCTCCAGGGTCTCAGGCAAAAAAAGAGTATTCCTCAACTCTTGGAGATGTTGGGGGGTTGGGGTCTTCTCTAGCTAAATCATGTGCTTTACCACTGAACTATGGCTCTTCCGTGTGACTAAAGCAAGCAAGCACAACTTGGTAGGGCAGCAGAAGTCAAGTGCACATCCGTCAGGGCATATCGTGATTCCCTACATCTGGTTAAAAGTGAAATTTCTCCTGTGGGTTCTGCGCATAGCAGAAAACGCAAAACCAGGGCTGCTCCAAGGTTTTCAACTATATCCTAATTCCTAACTTTGCAAATCCTAACTTAGATTCAACATACCTCCTCCTCCTCCTCCTCATTGGTAACAGGAGGGAAGCGAAAGAGGGGACTGTCTCTCCTCTTTCACCCCATATACCCCGCAGCTTTATAGTGTAGAGCATGAAAGAAAGGAGAGCAGGTTCTTTAAAAAAGTTTAACACATATACCCTCTAATTCTTAGCTCAAACTCGATGCTGATGGTTTCAGAGAACGGCTGTGTTGATCTGCAGTAGAACAATCAGATTCGAGTCCAGTACTCATGGCTGCTACAGAAAACAGAAACCCTGGATCTCTTCCCCTCCCTCCCCCCCCAAAAAAATATAACAAAGGGTAGCTGGTAGCCTTTAAAAGTGGAATGCTACAAACGCCAGCCTGCACTCCCCTCTGACTATCTCCTTGTACCCAAGACCTTCCCTAACTCCTCCCATCTTAACTATTACGGGCAAGTGTCTTTACCAAGGCTAGACAGCTGTACGGCCATAGGCTGACTCACTAATTCCTTTACACAGATCGGGAGCTGAGGCTGAGAGATGAGAAGGTGGCCCAAGGTCAGACAGTGAGTCCGTGGCTGTCTGATGCAAAGCCAAAAAGAGGCTCCCGAGTTACTTATTTAGCACATTAATGGGCCGCTCCTCCAGAAAACCTGCTCAAAACAGCTAAGCAATAAAAAAGCAATTAAAAATAAAAATTACATTAAAAGTGCCACAATAATGTAAATGAGTAGTTGTATAGAAGGGAGCACTTTGGTGAGGGGCAGACTTACTCAGAGCCTTGAGAATGGAAAGAAAAGAGCATCTTGTAACGTACTATCCATTCTAGTTAATCGCATAGTTGTCGGTGTTTAGATGAGTAAGCCTTTGTCTAATGTTTGGTTCCTAATTCCGACTATTGGCGTACGGGGTCAGAGCAGCCACGGGACATAGAGTAAGTCTCCTCACAAAACTCAATTTCCTTGGGTGGTCTTTCCTATAACACAGATGAGTATGTTTATATGTGTTGTATGGCCCCTAATTCTGATCGTTGCTGTACAGGGTCAAAGTGGTCATATGACAAATAATAAGTCCAGCACAGCAATCTTTGTCTCCTGGATCTTTAACAAGACTACGCTTGGTTCATGGGCCATTTGGCAATTACTGTGTTCTCAACTCTTATATCCCTCTAATGTATACCCTCCTGTCGTTATGAGTGTTTGTGTTATTCACTTGTTTGCTTTCTTTTATATTACTTTGTAAAAGAATAAAAATGTTAATTCAAAAAAGAAAGAAAAGAAGAAGAAAAGAGCATCTGCGAGCATGCGTAGAATGTACATGCCTTGCCACTAAGTAACACCAAAATCCACATTGATATATTTTCAGACTAGGGATGAGAGGCATCCAGTTTGCTCCCCCAAACTGACCCCCGAGGGCTCAACAGGAATCCTGGAAGGCAGGTGGAAATGGAAGGTGGTGAGGAGTGACTGGGAGAAGGAGGGAGGAAGAGCAGACAAGGAAAGGGTGGGAGGGTCTAATAAAGAAAGAAAACAAGACAGGATATGGTTATAGCTAGAAATGGATGCTTGGGCAGAGGGGGGATCGAAGAAGTGGTTTTAATTTATACATAGGAATTGAAGGGAAACAAAGAGTGTTTACATGGAATGGAATGTAGTTACCTGGGGGAGAACCCAAGTCCTATATGATGGAGACAGACACCTCCCCCCAGGAACAAGCCCCCTTTAGATAGATTCATGGAGGGTAGGTCTATCAGTGGCTACTAGCCTCAGTGACAGAGGGAAACCTCCACATTCAGAGGCACTAAGCCTCTGAATCCCAGAGCAAAGCTGTGGAGTCTTGTGAGCAAAAATTCTACTTTGTGAGCTACTGGCATTGAAGTTGTGAGCAAGCGATTTGGCTACTGCGTAAATTAGTTGGCTCTGGAGCCATCCCTTCCTGAGCTAAGAAAAAAATGTGTAAGCCGGAGGCTAAAAAACTGTGAGCTAGCTCACACTAACTCAGCTTAGAGGAAACACTGGCCAGGAAGCAACAACCGGGGAAGGCCTCGGCCTCTGTACCCTGTTGTTGGCCCTCCAGAGGAACTGGTTGGCCACTGTGTGAGACAGGATGCTGGACTAGATGGACCCAGGGGTCGTTTCATAGAAAAAGAGCTAGGGGAACTCATTAGCATAACTCATTAGCATATGCCACACCCCCTGACATCACCGGAAGTGTGTCATAAGGCCACACCCCCTGACATCACCGGAAGTGTGTCATAAGGCCACACCCCCCGCCCCCAACGGTCCCGGCCGCCGCCGGCCTTGCAGCTCCACCACTGCCG
>NW_015161988.1:239050-267325 GCF_001447785.1 Gekko japonicus | reverse complement strand
TCCGATGTTCACTGCGCTCACCAACCCTTAACCCTCACTGAGAACAACATTTACTGATGCTTCAACCTCTTTTTAGACAAACTAGTGGCTCTCAAGGCAGCATAACCTTTATCTAAGAATGCCGCAAAGGCTGATTAAAATATAATTTTTGAAATAGGTTTCTGATAGAGTCTGGGCCCAGAAACAAGGCAAAGGTGCTTGGCAGCCTCCTTTTCTCCCTTTGGGTTTGCTGACGGCAGATGGTGACTGGGAAGGGAAGAGGGAGTGTGCTCATCTGGAGCCGGACCAGGTATAACCCCCCCGCCCCCCTGGGCATTTGTGCAAGAGTCCCTGCTGCTGCTTTGGAAGGCGACAGAGATAGAAACTGCCCTCCAATCAGCACAGCTGCCAATCTGGCATCATCTCTAAGCCCCTCCAGCTATGGATTTAGATCTCTATGGAGCATGAGGGTGCTGGGCTCCCTCCCCCAACTCACTAAGGGTAGGAAGACCAATGTCTTTTTATGGGAGCAGTGGCAACCCCCCCCCAGTGGAACAACACTCTGTTACCATCAGCGCTGACTGTACACGTCGCCTTCTGAGCATGAGCAAAGTTTTCAGATAGCACAGGAATAGAAGCACGCTCCAGTTTGGTAGGTGACCATAACTTCTTTGCCCATGTGATGTATGAAGGTGACTTTCCACAGTCACTCAAAGCCAGGAGGAAAGGCAAGGACCTGCGAACTTTATTGCCTAGCCTAGTGGTGGCGAACCTATGGCACGGGTACCAGAGGTGGCGCTCAGAGCCCTCTCTGTGGGCACGCGTGCCATCGCCCCAGCCAGGCCCAGACCATCATTAAAGTGTTGAATTCTCTGCCAAATAATTTTAAGTAAATGAAAGCATTTGGGATTGATTTCCTTACATTGTTTGGATCATCTTAAGTTAATGTATGAGTTGTTTTTTCTAAAGTAAAACCTCAGTATTCAGGTTAAATTGCTGTGTTGGCACTTTGCGATAAATAAGTGGGTTTTGGGTCGCAGTTTGGGCACTCGGTCTCTAAAAGGTTCGCCATCACTGGCCTAGCCTAATCTTTTCTTCCCTCATAGCGGCAGGTGAGAGATCTATTAGCCCCTTGAACTGTGATAGAAGCCTCCACTGCTAGCCATTCAAAACATGCTCTGAGTGACCTGACGAGTTTCTCTGCCCTTGAAAGCCCAACCAATGAAGTGGAGTGGGGAACTCTGAGTGCAACCTCACTACATGAAGACTGGAAGAAGAAAAGGAGACGCAAGGCTACCGTTTTCTGCAGCAGCCACATAGCAGCTTCCACCACTTCTAGTCCTGATGCTGGCATCCAGAAGGAGATAAGGTAGCCCAGGGAAGCTTACAAAGCAATACTTAAGATGAGGCAGGGAAATCTCACCCAAAGTGGAAGACACAAAGAAAGTCACTTTCCTAACTACATGATATGTTATTTATAGTAGTGGATAAGTGTGCTGGCAGTTCACATGAACACATGAAGCTGCCTTATACTAAATCAGACCTTTGGTCCATCAAGGTTAGTATTGTCTACTCAGACTGACAGGGGCTCTCCGAGGTCTCAGGCAGAGGTCTTTCACATCACCTCCTGCCGGGTCCTTTCTAAACTGGAGATGCCAGGGATTGAACACAGGGCCTTCTGCATGCAAAGCAGAGGCTCTGCAGCTGAGCCATAGCCCCTCCCCAACTATTAACGGTTCCATGTTAAAATTTTGCTCCCAGGTGTGTGAGGCCCTGAACGAGATTGGGACCAGGCCAATGGGGAGAGGGGGCTTAAGCCTTATCCCCCCCTCCACATACTTTGAATCACCCACCCCCCACTGTTTTCCTGATTCGGAATGGCATTTGCAAATGCAGCAATCAGGGCAGTATTGACCAACTGAAATATTACTACTACTGCAAGTGAACATTTATAGGCTACACTGCAAGTGTTCAAAGTGCTTTGCATTCACTCGCTCCATACAACAGTCCTATAAGGTAGGGCAGTCTTCCTGTCTGACCCATCTGATGGGGTGGGGGGGCTGAAACACAGATGACGTGGGCTCACCTGTAGTTACCTACCAAGTCTGTGGCGAGATCTGCGGTGAGGTTTTTTCCCCAGGTGACACTCATGGCCACATTGGCACAATTGGTGCCAATAAAACAGCCCCCTTGCTTTGAATATTGGCCTGTTTGCACCCTGGGCTTCCTAAATCTTGGGTCAGTCATAGGTTTTTCCCCCAGGTGACACTCATGGCCACATTGGTACAATTGGTGCCAATAAAACAGCACTCTTGCTTTGAATATCGGCCTGTTTGCACCCTGGGCTTCCTAAATCCCAACAGTTCAGCCCAGTATCATATGCATACGCAGTTAGTGTGAAAAACAAACATTTTGTGCACCCCTGAGGATCTACAGTCAGAGCCCACAAACCTGAGATGGGGGGGGGGGGGGCAAGTTTTCCAGGTTACAGAAAATACCCTTTCCAACTCCAGCAGTCTTTAATTGTCTGCTCTGTTCCTTTCTTTATACCTAGGAAGCAACCCAGCAAGCAGAATGTACAGAGATACACACACACTTATTTAGGATTGGGGGGGGGGGGGGGAACTTCTAAAATAAACTGGGGTCCTAAGCTAAAATTAGAAAAAATCAGAAACTGACATTTACATGAAAGTTTGCATTATTGCCTTGCCCCATTCCTAGCATGAAAAGGGAGAAAAATCCACAGGCTTGCAATCATCCCCTTTTGGCCTTGCCTGTACTGAAAACTAGCCCCCTCCCCGCTTTGTGGACAGCCAGTCTCAAAGCATCTCCATCTCCACTGCAATCGGGGCTGTGAAACCCGTTATCCAGCAAGGCTGTGATTCACCAACTTGGTATTACAGAATTCCTGCCGGAGCATAATTTAAAATACACACACACACCCCATTCAGGCAAGTGACCGATGTAACACTGAGATTTAGATATTACACATACACAGTCCTTCCCCTGTTGCCCCCTCCCCATGCACTGCAGATCATCTGCAGATAGCTCTTTGACATCCCTCTGCAACAAGAGTCACTTCAATTCAAAACAGTCATTTTGTTTAAGGGTTTATTCCAATTTCTTGGACGTGCTCGAGAAAACCACGAGAAAGAAAAGAACAAAGGAAAAGAAG
This sequence comes from Gekko japonicus, assembly GCF_001447785.1. Classification (NCBI taxonomy): domain Eukaryota; kingdom Metazoa; phylum Chordata; class Lepidosauria; order Squamata; family Gekkonidae; genus Gekko; species Gekko japonicus. Next base: position 264,171 of record NW_015161988.1, on the reverse strand, counting down.
AATCCGTGCATCAACCTTGCTATAGAAACACTCTCTCTCTCACACACACACACTTCTTCTGCACCAAAGAAGATGGGGGCAGCCCCGTTCTCAGAAAATTCCTCCGGCTGCCATGGAAACAGCTACACCAATTATACCCAGTCAATCTGAAAATCAGCATCGTACGGACGTATATAACCTACACCACGACAAGAGAATCTCTTCTGTCCATGAGTCTTCTTTCAAAGCGCGAATGTTTTGTACTACTGTTTCTCATGATCCTTAAAAGCAAGTATCTGTGCATGGGGGGGAATGTGGTTAGAGCAGAGAATGGGCCCAGAAGAAGGAATATATATATGCATGCATGCATGCGTGTGTGCTGGGGGGAGCTTTTACTGCCTTCTCTCTTTAAGCGTGGCCAAGCTCACAAAAAAAGAAAAGTGCACTTAGTCCGGCAAGCATTCCTTCAGTTCCGTGTCCGCATCTGCTGGATGGACATGGATGGGGAGCTAAAGGAGCATCTGCATGCAGCAAAATACAGCCCAGGAACAGCATGAAAAACAAAGGAACACATTAAAATAAAGATCACCTACCTTGATTTTTTTTTAAGGCATTGAGATCCAGCAAAGAGGAGAAAGCAATGGAAGACAGACAGCCAAGTGCGAGGGAGGCAGGCGGATGCGGGATCTAGCGACCGAGCATGGTGAAAGAACGGACTGCTGACCTAGTGAGGAACTAGCGAGGCAGTGACATGGGGGGGGGGGGTTAGCAAAGAAATCAGTGTGGGTTTCTTATTATCATCCCATTCCTTCTCAGGTGCTGGACAGGCAATTTTTTAAATTAAAAAAACAACAACTGCTCAGCGTAGTCTGAGAGCGGAGCCAAAATCCATTTGGCACTGTGTGGGCAGGTGGACTGTCGCCTCCTCCAGCTCCTGAGCTCACTGCCGCAACAGCATCTTTGGTGCCTTTGAAGCCTGACTCAGCACAAATTGGCTCTGGCAGCCAATATTCAGCCATCGCACTGGCAGCTGCTACCATTTTCACCCCCCCTCCAGTGCATGATTGCAGATAAACGTGAGAATGCTTAGAGCTGGAGACAGTTGCCTTTTAATTGCAAAGCACTGGAGCACAGCAGTAAGCCCCCTGGCCTCCCCCCCTAGCTGCAAAACAGGTGCCACCCTGACCTGGCATGTAAAGCTTGCAAATATCCAGAAAGGATCACAGGAGAAAAACTTGGGAGAGGGAGAGACTGTTGCTTGCTGTGTCCCGGGGAGATACACACCATTTGTAACCTACCTTTTTGCCATTGTGAATATAAGAATCAATAGGACCGAATGCACCAAAAAGGCAGATTCGGATTCAACCTCAGGGAAGATTATCCCCTAGTGGAAGAGTAGTTTGCAAGCTCCCCAGTGAGGTTTTGCAGGGAAATGCCTTCCTTATATACACTCTGACCAATTCCCAGAACTGTCTTCTCCGAGTGCTCGTGATTTTTTGGGACTTAAGCAAGTCTCTGGCCCAGCCCTGCTAATCGAGAACTTTCAGCTGTGTGTTTGACTTGGGAACCTTCCTCATGTAAAAGAGGGGTCGTGGCATCTCTTCCCTGTTCAGGGAAAAGTTGGGACCACCACATAGGATGGAATGTGTTATTTCTCCCCACTTCGAGGTGGAGTTTCTCAGTAGAAAAAGAGTAGGGGGAAGAGGAGTTGAAGAGCTCAGGCCCCCACCATTCTCCCCCCGCCCCTGCTGAAAATGCAGTTCCAGCAACTGCATTTAGAAAAGAAAAGGAAAATTAAAATGAACGTGGAATAATGTATAATGGGCCATTTTAGCCTGATCTATTTAGATTGTTACATTACTCTGTCCTCAGGGCTGGCAGTTTGAAAAGAGAAAAAAAAAACCTCACACAGCACACAGTCTGAGATCCCCCAGAAAGGCCTACAGGCAGGGCACAAAGAACCTTGACTGCCTGCCTAGCTGTGCCCTACTTGACTCCACAGCCCAGTCCACAAGTTACAGTGAACAGATGTACAACCTGCATGAAGATGCCTGTCCCTGTTTGTGAGAAACGGTCAGCGTGCGTTCACTTTACAAATGAAACTGGGGACCCAGAACCTGAGAGCAGGCAGATGGCCACCTGGGAGAGAGCCTTCTCTGTCGTGGCACCAAAGCCCTGGAACTCTCCCCAGGGAGATTCATCTGCTGCCTTCTGCTGCTGTCTTCCACCAGTGGGTGAAGGCTTTTTTGTTTCATTTGGCATTTCCTCAATGATCCAGTTTGGTGTAGTGGTTAGGAGCACGGACTCTAATCTGGAAGAACCGAGTTTAATTCCTCACTCCTCCACATGCAGCTGCTTGTGTGAGCTTGGGTCAGTCATAAGTACTTTCAGAGCTGTTCTCTCAAGGGCAGTTCTTGAGAGGTGTCTGTTGTGGGGAAGGGAAGGGAAAAGGATTGTGAGCTGCTCTGAGACTCCTTCGGGTACTGGATATAAATCCAATCTCCTCCTCTTCCCTCTTTCCTAACCAAGGTTTGTACGTTTCGTGTGCATTTTAACTGTTTTGTATGTATTTTAACGCTGTTTAGACTCATTTCAAATTGTTTTAGTGATGCATGGTTGGGAAGGGATTCATTGTAATGGCTTTATAATGCGATTTTACTTCGTACGTTTTGAATTGTTAGCCCCCTTGGCAGCCCTGGTAGGAGCAGAAAGGCAGGTTGTAAAGTTTGTAAATAAATAAAAAATTAATAAAATAAATTCAGGGAGTCAATTGCATGTTCAACTGTATGTGCAGTGAATGTAATCTGAGAATCGCTGGATGCATATATAAAGAAAAATAAAGTGTACACAGATTGTACCTGTTTTCACTGTAAATTGTGAACAAGGCCGCTAGCCTAACAGGATGACTACAGCTGCTAAACTATGGCTTTAACTCCTCATCAGCGCATAGAACTAACAAGAGAACATGGGTGTACAGATAGACACATGAAGCTGCCTTATACTGAAGAGGACCACTGGTTCATCAGACTTAGCATTGTCTACTCTGACTGGCAGTGGCTCTCAGGCTGAGGTCTTTCACATCACCTACTACCTGATTCTTTTAAGAGGAGATGCCAGGAATTTATTTATTTATGCAATTTTTACCCCGCCCTCCCTGCACGGGCTCAGGGTGGCTTACAACAATGGCACCGATTGCCAATAAAACAATATACAACAGTACAGTACTTAATAAAAATATAAAATCGTATAAAATCCTAAATTGAACATGGGACCTTTTGCATGCCAAGCAGAGGCTCTACCACTGAACCACGGCCCTCCCCCAATTCTCTATCTCCACTGTGGGCTGCAGAAAAGGGGCAGCTCAGTAGCAGAACCTTATGGATGACTCTGCCGGAACCTTGTGGGTGAGCCTGTTAGACCTATCCACAAGGAGACACCCTTCTCGGCCAATGCGTACAGCTGCTTTATTGATGGATTGATTTGTATCCCACCCTACCCTGCAAGCGGGCTCTGGGCAGCTCACAGCCCATAAATATAAAAGTTTAAAAGATTAGAAGGTAATATACTAAAAGATTAAAATTCAGTTCTATACATAAATCACGAGATGGCAATAATACAGTTAGTGCTCTTAGAAAGCTTGACCCTTGTATGTGTGCTCATATAAACTGATTTTTAGCAAGTGGCCAAAATTCCCACCGCTCAGTACATAAAAGTACCTGTGAGTGGCACAGGTGGATAGAATAGGTGGGCGGGGGGGGGGTGATCTAATATCGTGTCTGCTGCCTCAACCAAAGGCCTGGTAGAACTGCTCTGTTTTACAGGCCCTGCAGAATAGTCGTAAATCCCGCAGGGCCCTGATCTCAATTGGCAGACTATTCCATCAGACCGGAGCCAGAGCTGAAAAGGCTCTGCCTCTTCCCTTTATATACAGCTTGCCCACTTCAGAGGTCTTTTCTAGTCACCCAGCCATTGCAACCACTTCCTGGGGAGAACAAAATCTTTTTCTGGTTTGCTACTCTGGTGCATTTCCCGGCTGGCTGAAAGTCATCTCCAGTTGCTACCCTGAGGCCTCAACCCTTACTACCCACAACTGTCAAGCCTCTTCTACACAGTGCTGTGGTTGCGTTCCAGCTGCTGCACCAGCCTTCTTCCTGGCTTAGGAAAGGCCAAGTGCAATGCCAACTTTCCTCTCAGTAAGAGAGAACGATGCCAAGCGTCTGAAGGTGGCTCTCTATTAACCGGCTGCTGTTTTCTTGCCGGGACTGGACTGCTCCTCCGAGGAATATGCGGTTTGGAAGAGATGGGAGAAAACGGCCCTCTAATTAAATCACGCTAGCCATCAAGGTTCAAGATTCAATACCTTTATTGCCAAGGTGGGAACAGAGCTCCTCCTGCTATGGGAGGATGATTTTATTGAGTAAAGTTTCCCAACCAGGGTTTTTTTGCACAGGAAAAGCCAACAGCACAAGTGTGAGCTCTCAGTCTTGTGTGGACAGAATATCAGCTCACTAATCACTAGGCAAACTCGCCACTGATCACAAGGTTATCCTAAAGCAAGTCAATCAATAGACCCTAAACCTGGAGTCTGAGGGCCAATTTACACATTACAAATACAAATTCCGGAGCTGCTTGAATTATTCCTCAGATACAGATACCTAGGTCGTGATGGAAATCTGCTCATACCTCACTATCTGGTTGCCAAATGGCCCATATTTTACTGATCCAGCTGGTAAAACCAAGAACAGCCCTGCTGGACAGATGAGTGGCCCAGTTGCCTTGGAGGGCCAACAAGCAAGTCACAGAGGCCCATGACTCCCCCTAATGTTGCTTTCTAGCTATTTATTTTTTTTAAAAAAATCTGTAACTGTAAACTGGCAAGATCAACAACTGCCTGTATACATGAATTCTCTGTTATGGCTCCCACTTTATCTGCCTGATGAGGTTAGGAATAGGGGTGTGCATTTTTTTTAAAAATCATTATTTTTTGGATCGGGATATACTGGAGCTGAAAAATATCAGTATTCCCAGTTTCCCAGGCTCCAAAAACACTGTTGGTGTGTGGGTCCCGTTTGGGGGGGGGGGGGAGTTCTGATTTTTTTGGTTCCATAATTCCCTATGGGGAATCTTCCCAGGGGGCTGAGGGAGGGTCTTTTCAAAGATACCGACACCAAAATGGCAGGGGAGATGCTGGTGTCTGTCCTTTAAATAAACCCCAAATTTCAAGTGAATTGGACACAGTGGTCCAATTCTATGGGCCCCTGAAAAAAGTGCCCCCTAGCCATCCTCCATGGTTTCCTATGGAGGGAAACCCCCCCATGAATGATGTAAAACCCAAGAATCTTCCCCACAAAGGAACCGTTTTGAAGCTATTGCTAGGCTAAACCCAACCAATGTAATACCAGAGAATCTGAAACTATGTAAAATGTTCCAATCTCAACCTATGTAAAATGCAAGAATCTCAACTGCAAGAAACCAAACAAAAAAATGCAAACCCAATACAAACCAACTCCAGCAAAGAATAAACTTAAAAACAGCAACAACAAAAACATGTGAAAGTCAGGGAACCTTACCTAAAGCAACCTGGCAAGCTGATATCAAGCCCTGGGAGACATAGAAATACAGGTTGGGAAAAAAGCAAACACCAACTCCCAATGCTCCTGGTTAATCCTGAATATTTTGGTGATTTTTCAGGACTCTTTTTTAGCATCCTGAAAAAAAACTGGCTATACTTGGGGGGAACAAATATACCTGAAAAAATACCAGTAAAATAATTTTTAGGTATATTTTTGGCTCAAATATACCCAAATGTCTAGTGAGGAAGGTACCTGCTCCCCTGAAATTCCGCAAATTATGTGGAACTGAATTATCCAGAAGGAGATATTTAAACTGTTAACAGGGCTATATTATAACAGAATGATTCACAAAGATACTTTAACAAAGATTAAAGGGACTATATTGCTGTCTGCAGTACGCTGCTGTCTGTATTATCCTACTATGTAATTTCTGCATCATGCAACATGACATGTTAATATGCATGCTTTGTTGCAGATTTCTGCTTGGTTTAGATTTCTGTAACCCTAATCCTATTACATTGCTCATTGGATGTCCCACCCTGCTGACTGTGTAATCCACCTTGAGTCTCTGTAAGAAAGGGAGATTATGAATTACGTAAATAAAACAAGACAAAAATAAATGCCAGCTTCTTATATGCATCTGCCCTAAGCCATCACACTCCGCTGGACTCTGGCCATAACAGAATCAGTTTCACCATGGCTCCTGCCTTCTTGCACCCACTTGTGCCGGCTCTGCCCAAGGCTTGCTAGATATGGTCCCAGCTCTGCTCCCCCCATCCACTCTTTATGCTCTGGCCTGCTTCTACTGCAAACCCTCCATGCTTAAGAGTGAACCTGCCAACTTCACGGTTAAGCTCCAGCAAAGATAACTAGAGACTAATCAACCAAACCAGCAACAAAGCTTCTTGAAGCATAGCTTCTATAAAAGCTGGGATAATTTTTTTTTGCTTTAATAAATAAATTGTTTTGCTTTAATAAATAAATTGTTTTGCTTTAATAATTATTAAGAATAGACTTTAGATATGTTGGAAAGAAATAGTTATTGAATAGGTTACCTATAAGGCTGAAAATTATAAGTAAGGTAGCAAAAGAAATTGTGAACTTGTAAGTAATGTTAAAGAGAAGGGAAAGAACAAGAGAATGAGAAGTGGTGGGGGTGGGAGCGCTGCGGGAAGTCTGAAGCAGGGGAGGGAGGGGAAATGGGAAAAGGGATATATTAAGAATGGTGAAATGGTTTAATGTTGGACTTGTTGTTATATCCCAATAAAATTTGTTTTAACAGACTTCTATAAAAGCCGGGCTCAAACCACCTGACTTTACGTGCTGTAGCGCCCTGCTACACCCAGTCTTTCCTTTGCTCCCAGGACTTAGGCAGCTGAGCGCAACTGCTAGGGTGATACAGTGGTTAGAGGGCCAGATCTGGGAGACCCAGGTTTGAATACTCACTCTGCCATGGCAGTTTGAAAAAGTAAGTCTCTAGTCCCCTCCCTCAGAAAGATATGACTTCTTTTCTTATATCTCAGTGAGGGTAAAGGCTAGAGACTTACTTTAAAAAAAAATCAAAAGCTGGGAATTCAGGGAACCTACTTAACCTATCAGTACAATGGTAGATTAATATATAAATATTTTAGGGCTTTAAAAACAAATAAAAAAACAAAGGTCAGAGTGGTTTGATGATAATGACAGTCAAATCATCAAAAAGTGTGCTGGAGGTCAGTGGGAGTGGGCAGGACAATGAAAAGCAACAGAAACACTGCACACAAGAAGAAAGGATGACTCCAAATCAGCTTTCAGAGAAAGATCAGGGTTAAATTGGTCTCAAAAAACTGGAAAGGGGGGCAAAAATGAAGCAAAAACTAAAGTACAAAAATGCATGCAGAAATCAGGGAATAAACCGAAGCAGTAAGATGCCAGATCCCCCCAAATGCGGGAAAGCCCTGGTTTTAACTTTTAAGTCCTAAACTGTCCAGGGCCAAAAAACTTGGAGAGATCACTTAGCCCCACAAGAGTCTGCTTGTCAGTTAAAACTGTATTTAGAAGCCGAGCTCTGTTATCCCTACCATTTAAGGTAAGTGGTCACTGAATACAGGGCCTTTTTCGTTGTGGTGCCGTGACTTTGGAATTTGCTTTCCACAACCATTCACCAAGAGCCCAGATTATTGAGCTTCTGCCACTGGGTAACCATATATCTTTTTCCTGGTCTCTTTATTGAGGTTTCTTCCCGTCTTCTGTACAGTGTTACCAGCGAGCTTGGAGAAAACTGTCCTATCCCTTTTAAAAAAAGGCTTAATGAGTGGAAATGAATAACTGAAACCTTTCATGGCATGGAGGTAAATAACATCACCTGGTAAATAGCATCCCATTAAACCTCTATTAGAGGGACAGGACATTTCCTCTCCAGGCAGTTGACAACCGTGTGCACTGTTGAATATTATGTTTCATTATTGATCCCTGCTGCTATTGATCTTTTTGAAGTATTTCAATGCTGCTCTTATTGTTTTATGCCGTCTTCGTAAATGTTATTGATTGGTTGTTTGCATTTTATTATTTTAGTAACAGGAACTTAGAAGCCATGTGAGTAGTTATCCTTGCTGAGAACACACCCCATACATGTTTTAAAGAAATTAATTAAACTGCCAGAGTCTGATGACCGAACAAAGGGGGGGGGGGGAAATCAGCCTGGCACTGCCTAGCTGGGCCTTTGGCACAACAGTAGAGCATCTTCTTGGCATTCAGAAGGTCCCAGGTTGAGTTCCCAGCATCTCTGCTTAAAAGGATTAGGTAACAGATGGTGTGAAAAACCTCTGCCTGAGATCCTGGAGAGCCACTGCCAGTCTGAGTAGACAGCACTGACCTTGACAGACCAGTAGTCTGACTCAGGATAAGGCATACTTACATGAGGCTCATGTGCACGGATTTGTGAGTAGCATGCTCAGTAGTAGCATGCAAAAGGTTCCAGGTTCATCCTGCAATTTAAAGGATCTCTGATACTGAGTGATGTGAAAGACCTGAACAGACAATATTTATCGATGCAAGATAACTTTGTTCCTTTATGGCGGAAAAAGATAGAAGATAAACTGGTCTGTTATGGTTTTTCAAAACAGTTTATTCTGTCTTTGGGACATGATCAGGCTAGATCAGTTCTAAAACAAAGAATATTAGATGCTGAACGACAGATGGACGTGAGCAGGATTAGGAGCCCTGTATTTGATGTAAGTTCACTTAACAAGATAGTTGTGAGACCTTACATCAAATATTTAGATATCAGCAATCATAGAAGAATTTTTACCCTATTAAGATACAACGCCTTACCCTCAGCCATAATGGAGGCCAGATTCACTAGATCATTGAGGAAAAGTTGTATATGTGGGATGGGATCTGATGAAACATTGGAACATGTAATTTTCGATTGTCTTATATATCATAATATCAGGGAAGTTTTGATCAAGCCTATAGTTAACTCCTTTCCAGGTCATAATAGAAGGATACTTTTGTCAATTATGCTGGCAGGAGATAATCAAAAGTTGACTAGGATGGTTGCCAAATTTGGTTGGTTGGCATACCAAACTAGGAAAGAGATAAAGGACAGATAGGCCTAATTTTTAATCAAAATTCTGATTCTATTATTTCTGTATTTTAAAGTTTTTAGATCCTATTTATAATTTTAGATGCCGATATATTTTATAATTTTACTGCTCCTTTAACTGTATTTACTTGTCTTCTATTATACTGGTCTATGACCGTAATAAACTTGAATTGAATTATTTATCTTGATAGACCAATGGTCTGATGGCAAGTTCATGTGTGGACTTCTGCAACATCTCCCAACAGTCTCCTTTTCCCAGCAAGCTCCAAACTCAGACTCCCCCCCCCCAATGCCTCTCTTGTTCCCACATTTACATTTCTAAAACTCTTTCAGTGCCTCCCCAAAGGCAAATTGCCACTAGAGAGAGGGACCCATGTGGCCAATGACAGGCACGGGCTCAGATTGTGAGACACTGGCAAGGAGGCAAAGTCCACTTTTAGAGGCAGAGCTGGGTCTCAGTGCTTGAGCCACCTGCTTGTCATGCAGAAGGTCCTGGGTTCAATCCTTGGCATCACTACCTAAAGGGATCAAGTAGGAAGGGATACGAAAGACCTGGACCTGAGAGTGACTGCCCGTCAGAATAGACAATATTCACTTTGATAGACCAGTGCTCTGGTGCAGGATGAAGCAGCGTCAGGTGTTTGTGTGCCTGGGGCAAAAGCAATCATTCGACTACAGCAGAAGAGAGTAATAACAGGGGATCTGACTGGGATGTGGTCTCAGTACGAGGACCTCCCTAGATGTGATCTTGATAAAATGAGAGCCAAATCATATTGACATCCGGGCACCAGGATGAACAACTGAACAGGCAATGAATTATAGAGTCTGCATCGAAACTGAGAGAATTTGAAATTGGTGCATGATTTTGCAGCTTCATTCCAGGCTGTGTGAACAACAATCGAATCCCTTATGTCTCTGCCTGCAACATTAGAAAGAAGGGAGGGAGGGAGGGAGGGAGGGAGGGAGGATTTTTTGAACAGAATTGGGTAACAATAATTATTATATGGTCATGTGTGTAGCATAGCCAGGAGATCCTAAGATTGTCTGGCAGCCAGAAGCTCTAGCTCTTTCTCTTTTAGCATTATGCACCACTAGGTGGTGAGCTAGACTTGTTTTTAAGGCAAGAGATCTTTCAGAGGTGGTTTGCCATTGCCTGCCTCTGTGTCCAAAGCCCTGGTATTCCTTGGAGGTCGCCTATCCAAATACTTGCCAGGGCTGACCCTGCTTAGCTCTTGAGATCTGATGAGCCTGGGCAAGCCTGGGCTATCCAGGTCAGGGCACTGAGTTGGGTTCTTCAGTACGAGAGGAACCTGCTTATACTATAGTTCCATGGATGCCAAGAGAAGTAGCCCTGCATCTCTGGCAATGTGTAGTAGTAGTGTAAAAAAAACAACCCCAAATGGCCAAGTTGATAACAGTCTGAATGTCCCCCACCCTGCTTCAGTTCATTATCTACTGCTTTTTAGTGGGGAAGAAGTTCATGGCTCAAGGATATCCCCTCAACTCATTGTTTTACACTACATGTTACCAGAAGAGAGAAGAGGAGGCTTTAGCTTCCGGCAGTACCTTTGTGGCTCCCACAGTATCTGATTCTATCTTAAGAAAAGCTGTTTGCAAAAATGCTTGGAGATGCCTGCTGTACATTTCAGTGCGTGGGAACTTTGTGGCTGTCCCCTGGATCTCTGCCAACATGGTGGACAAGTTTGGAAATCCCTGTGGGTACCTGTTACTCAGCAACCTGCTTACAATCTCACCCTGGAGAATCCCCAGGATTCAAAACAGCCTCCAGCCAGTCAGCTTTTCAGAAGGTTGCCAGACCTCTCTGCTAAAGTCCCTGCGGGTTGAAAATAAGGGAGTACGGCTATTTCCCATCATCCAGAGCCAGGGACAGCTCAAGAATTTGTGTTGTCCCAGCCCACAATCCAAAAAGAGCATGTCAGGATCCTATGCAACATTGGCAAAGGTTCTATCCTTCATTCATGGAAGTAATAAAACAAAACTTCTTAGGGGCTGTTGCAAGTCCACCAGCTTTATTGCTGCTCCAAGTGACTACCTGAGTTGCTTATTCCAGTTATCAGGGCCAAAGGGTTGTATGGCAATAAACACATGTAAATACATAAAATTAATCACAGAAATTAGTTGATTTACATTTAAATATAGATTCTACAGGTTTTCATTTCTTTATTTTGCTCATATGAATTCTGTAGCAGAAAAAAGGCATGGATGCCTTACATCTTTGGCTTGTGTGCATGTGGGATTTTAATTTTGGGAAACCACACTGGAAGCCGGTCTTAACTGAAAAGCGAGTTGTAAATACAACTCAGGGACCTGCAAAACCCATCACTCATACAGTTCAGAAAGTGCATAAATCTCATAGTGCCATATGCATCTCTTGATGCAATGATGATGGGCTAACTAGACTTCATGCGGTGTGTTGCAGCAATGCCCCAATGCTTGAAGTTCTCTTATTGTTGAAAGACACATAAGGAGAGAAAAATTTCGAGCTGAGATGTGATGGGGGAGGGGAAGTTGCTTTACCCTTCCCTTCTGATGTTTTCTCTCTTAAAAGTGCCACCCTAAACAGATTTTCAGAGAGTAGCCATGTCGGTCTGCAGTAGAACATTTCGATTCGAGTTCTGTAGCACCTTACAGACCAAACAAGGCTTTGGAGGTATAAGCTTTTGCGAGTCAAAGCTCCCTTCATCAGATACAGTTGGAGTAGAGATCTCTGGGTCTTTATATCCCAGGCAGAAGGTGGGAGGGGAGTTGTAAAGGATGCAGAAGTACAATGCTTATATCTGAAGACGTGAGCAGTGACTCACGAAAGCTCATACCCTACCACAAATTTTGTTACTCTTCAAGGTGCTATTGGACTCTTTTCTGATTTTAATACCCTGAAAACCTTGTTAGAGACCTTGTTAGTCTCTAAAGTGCTACTGGACTCAAATATAAATGTCCTAAATGGATTAACGGTATGCTTTTCTATGTTCACTGACTTCAATGGGCTTGGAAGGATGCAACTTTTGCTATAACTTTTGCTGCCCAGGCAGCTCGCCACACCCTGCTCAAAATACACGTTTTTAAAAAACACACTTGAGAGCATGGAAAGGGGAGGGAAGCCACTGGGGAAAGGATCTGGAGGCATGCAGGGAAAGCTTTAGCAGCCCACTCCTCACTGATTCTGCTCTCCCGAAGTGGCTTGGCTTGTTCGACTCGGGCTCTTCCCCATACTGATGTTACACTTGCAGCTTCCCCCTAAAAACAATCTTTTGAAGAAAACAAAGATGATAGGCAGGATATTGTGCAACTGCCATTTCCAAATTCAGATCCCAGTTCAAACAGTTCTGGCAGCCGTTCTGAAATCTGTCACACTGCTTTTGATGACGCTCCTTATGAGCACATGATGTAGCCTCGCCGTCCCTCCATTCTCACGTGACTCACACAGAACTGGTCATAAAATCCATGAAATAGCAATAGAAGAAAGGGGCACCTCCAAGCAAAAGCAGGATATCATCTTTCCCTCACAAAAGCCGTTCCACTCACTGGCAACAGATCAGCTTTGTTTTCTGAAAGGAAACATACACACTTATCAGGGTTGCCAGCTTCTGCCCACCGGCCAGCTAGCTGGCGGGGAAAGCCCCACCCCCAACTGCCATGACCTTGGCACAACGTCCCCAGTGTGATGTCACTCCCGTGTGACGTCATAACGTCGGGGACGTCGTGCATGGCGACATCGCCCTGCCCCCTACTCCTAGAAAGCTCCCTTCCACCCCTGCCAATGGGAGCGCAGGACCTGGCAACCCTAACACTTACAGAACATTTTATGTAGGCTTAAACCCATGACGCAGTGCAACTGCAAACAAAGGCAGACACACAAAATGATGGGGCGTATCATGTGCAGTAGGTAATCAATAATATCGCGTGAACTGATGTAATCTTAAATTGGTAGACAAATTTTCCAGGAAAACATGGTTGTCAAAATGGTACTCCTCCGGGAGGTTCTGTATATGCACTGCTAGCACCTAGCCCTAAAATACATAGAGGGGAAAATAATCTAGGGAGAAAGTATCCCAGAGAACACACAGGGCATCTTCCCCTCACTAAATAATTTAAGCTGTGCTAGCCTCCACACATCTGGGATTGGGGAGGGGGAGTGTTCCTGAGCAAGGGGGAGCTGGCATCTTTCTTCTTAGTAAATGGCACGGGAAGCTTGTTGCTCTGGGTGGGGAGTCTCTACCACTCTGTGCCTAATGGACCAATTCTGCCCAAGTCTCTCAGGTCCCATTTCGGCTCTGTGGCATGCTTGGCTCCTGAAGGCTCAGTAAGGACCCATTCCCCACAGGGCTTTAATTACTCAGAAACCCTCTGTAAGAATAAGTCCTCCAGGGCGGAAACTAACATGGAGCAGAGTACAACATGCTCAGGGAGGTGCCTCCCCATCCCTCTCAGATTCAAGACCTTCTCAAACGATGCCTGCTAACTCCAACAAAGGAAATTTGGGGAGACTTGGGGGAGGAGCCTAGGGAGGGCGGAGAGCGCAGCAGGGACATGACGCCACAGACGCCAACTTCAGCACCTGCTGTTTTCTCCAGGGGAACTGATCTCTGCAGTCTGGAGATCAGTTGTTATTCCAGGAGAACTTCAGGCCTCATCTGGGGGTGGGCAATTTGAGATTGCCCTGCAACGTCCTCCTCCCACCTGAATAAACCAGGGCTATAAATCAAACCTGTAAGTAGCTTTGAACTAGTCTCTGCTTTCAGTTGGAACTAGCTATCCTAGAGCTTTGTTGGATCAAGGAGGATTGCATAGTCTGCCTGGCCCCTCAACAGGGCATTCTTTCTTTGGGGCAAAAATCCAGGGCTCTGCCACCTTGGCTCAGCAGCCAGAAATAGGTACATTTAGCCCAGCTCACCTCCATCTTTGTTTCACCCATTCTCCCCCAGGGCATTCTGGGAATTGTAGTTCCTAGAACAGCTGCTATTAATGTTGTTGTGGTGGTGGGTGTCTAAGGCTATTGAGACTGGAGCATAAAATTACCTAACAGCATCACTGGCCTTCTCTAAAACACAGATAATAAACTGATCTAGAGGGGGAAATCATCACATGCCCACCGGCTCCATCTACCTGTAATGCTGATCTTCAGTATTTTTACTGACTACCAGGGTGTAAACTTCAGGGGGCAGAGCAGTGCTCAACCCCTCCCCTCAGGATCTCCTGGTGGGGGCAATGCCCCCCGGGCTGCCAGATAACATCACGAAGCTGCTCAGGCTTTCAGGTTCTCAAGTTCATTCAGCCATGTTTGTCTTTGTAGCAACTTAAGTTCCTAGGAGGAACAGGGTTTGTTTTTTTTTTGTAAAGATAAGAGGGGCTAGACCACATTCAGTGGATAATACTGTCTGTAAAGCAACAATAGAGAGAGAGCAGGGAAAGGAAAGATCAATCCATCTAGCAATCAAAAGGCCTCAGTGGTTGGGCTGAATAATGTATTTCCTTTAGGCTGCAACACAAACTCTGATGTAAGTAATTGATCAAGAAAATTATGGCTGGCCTTCACAGATGGGATACTGATAATTGCATTATTATTGTGTCCCGGAGGGCCCTGACGTAGAGAATGAAATGGTCCCATCTCCATTTTATCTTTGGCTATGGGTGTGGGGGAGTGTTACCAAGGTCCCCCTTCCTACCTCGATGCACGCGGTCTGCCCTGATTCCATTGCTGGCTAAATTCTCCTTGGCAGTCATGTTTGGTGCAGTGGTTAAGTGCGCGGACTCTAATCTGGGAGAACCAGGTTTGATTCCCCACTCCTCCACCAACACCTGCTGGATGACCTTGGGCAAGCCACGGTTCTGGCACAGCCGTTCTTGAAAAAGAGCAGTTTGTGTCAGAGCTCTCTCAGCCCCACCTACCTCACAGGGTGTCTGTTGTGGGGAGAGGAAGGGAAAGGAGTTTGTAAGCCACTCTGAGACTCCCTTGGGTAGTGAAGGGCGGGGTATAAATCCAATCTCTTCTCCTCTTCTCTTAGGAGCTAGCAATGCCTTGCTTTAGGAAAGTTGAGGGCAAGGCTCTCCTCAGGCTATGCTAATGAGTGGCCGAAACCTTGGGCACTAGACTGATCCATGATGGGACATCTGCCTGTCAACCTGTTGCCACAAAGGCTTGCAAAGCCAGGTGCCCATCTTGGTCTATGAAGGTAATTTTATCAGCAAATACAAGTCTTCCTGAGTGCAAAATTAATCACTGCCAAACAGCCAGGTGAGCTGATTGCCTTTTGCTGACCTGGCCTGAATGTCTCCTAGCCTACCAACCGGGCCTTTGGTTCACCCTGCATGGATGCAGTCACCTTTTGCGACTTGTCTAGGAAGCCCCCCACCCCCTCGGAGTCAGGAAATCCATTGATTCTCAACCTGGACTCACTGTGAACTCCTAGACCTTATTTCTTTGAAATTGTTTTGTGCTGGCTCTTATAACTATTATACAGCTCTGCCGCCAACACTGTGCAGTCTCATCCTCTCCACTTGCACAGAGGCTGCCAACACTGCTTTTCTTTCTCTGGGACTTTTACTTGCCACACAGGAGCACTCCTCTACTGCCTTATCTTATTTTTTTCCTCACGGATCTTTGGAAATCCTGCCTAAAGCCCTGGGTTCAGCCCTGTGCCGCCCTCCCGCAATTAACAAGTCTACACCCTTGCTGATTACCTGGGAGGGGGATGCACTCAATTCTGTGCACATAGTGATGACTTTGAAGTTCCTTCTATGGGTCTAGTCTTCAAAGTGCCAGTCTGAGCAATAAATAGGATTGCCAGGTGAGATCAATGCGCTGGGCAGGGGAGGGACTTTCTGGGAGTGGAAGTGATGTCAACATGTTGGGGACACTCTGGTCTGGGGGAAAACTCGAAGGTAAAACCGCCCTTAAACCACAGTTTTGCCCCCAAATCAGAGCGTTACGGTGCAATGTCGCTGATGTGATGATGTAACTTCCTCCTGATGTCATCATGTCGTATTTGGGGGCAGGATTTCCCTTCGCCGGCCAGCTGGCCGGCGGTGGGGAGGAGCCCCCCAAAATTGGGGATCCCCCACCCCCAACTGGGGAATGGCATCCCTAGCACTAAATTGAGGACTGTTCCCCATGGTACCTTACATGCATTGGGTCTGCCCCTGGCTGCCTGAACCCTGAGCCGTGTGTAGATTTTTCAAAGGATGGGTGGGTGGATGGGTCAACACAGCAAGCAGTCCTCAAACACATGAGGATAACTGCGACATCAAGTCCGCTGGGCCAATTTCACCCATTTTTCATTAGCAAATTGCACCAGATGGGCTGCTCCAACAACCCTTTCCGTCTGCTCTAAATCAGCACTGAACACAGCTACTCAGCAACAATTTCCCGATATGCTTCGGCAGGGACTTCAACACTCCGATGACTCAGCAGGCAGAACTCTTGTGACTTCATTTGCAGAGCTGAGAAATATTTGGTACTTGCCTCCCCCCACCTCCTTTAAGGGGTATCTACACAGCAATTAGAAAAGGGGGGGAAATCAGGTGAGATTGTGCTGGTTTTCTGCCTGCTGGCACAGCTGATGGGGGGGGGTGTCTACAGGACAGAAAGCTTAGTCTGCAAGGGAACACCAGGTGCCAAATAAGAAAAGCTTACTTTCTTTCCAAGTGACCATCCTCCTTGCTTTGAGCTCTGCAAGATGATGCCAACGTCGCAGGCATGTAAGTGTTGCTTTGCTAGATCAGACCAAGTTCCATTTCGTCTAGCCTTCTATTTTCAGCAACAGCCACTGTGGAGCTCAGATGTGGGGCAGAAAAGGCCTCCTATCCCATCCCCCCCCCCCGCATCTGGTACACTACCTCAGAATATTGAGGTTCCATTCCCAGTTACTGTGTCAAATGATTGCTGAATGACCCATCTTCCATGAATTTGAGGGTGCTTCTTTTTTAAGCTAATGGTCAGGCATAAAATGCTGGGGTGAGAGTGGAACTCAAGTCTTCATTCAAGAATTCACTCAGCAAGCTTATTTTCACAGTTATTCAGCTAGCCTAAGTTGCCAACATACAAGGCACCAAGTTCATGGGCTGCTCCACAAAGCCTCCGTATTTTAGAAGCGTGACATCCATGGTATCTTTCTTTTTATTTGGAGCACACAATACTGAAGGAGGGTGCTTCAGAATTTCTTCCACCCTAAAAGTGACTTCCCACACTGAAATGAAAGTGCCAGATATGCACCATGGTGGTGCTCTCAGCTCTAGGCTGTCTCACCATGCCACTGTAGGAACACAAGAACGTACATTATGCCAATCCATTCAGCCCACAGCTTCCCACTTGGCTGGAACACAAAGAGCATGTACTTTTCAAGTGGAAGGTCCCTGATTCAGTCCCTGGGATCTTTGGATACAATGACAGCAGGACCGCTCTGCTCTACACCTAGACAGACCAACCATCAGTGTATGCAGTACCTTCATATGCTCTTCACACTCTCCAGCGGAGATCTTGCTCCATTGCTTTATCAGCAATATATTAGAAATTACCAAGGAACTTCTGTAAACCAAGACACTACGCTCTGAGCCACCTCCCAAACTGCCTGCAAAAGTTTCAGAGGCACGGCTAGCCGTTATACAGACATGCAGAGAAGCACGACTTCTGTATTCTTGCAGGCCACCTATTTGTCCATATGATCTCCTGCAGAAGCATGTTTTTGTAGCTGAAACTGACCCTGCCACCACAAGCCAAGGCCCAGGATGCAAAGCAAGAGCCATTAAGTGTTAAGGACTTCAGAGTGACGAGGTTCAGGCATAGTATTATGCAAAAATATGCCTTCTGCCATTATCTTTTTTTTTTTTAATAGTTGTTTTGAAATTGATAGATGGTTTCACACATGGCCTTTAGATTCCAGATTGTAAGATCTATTTTAGATTTGTTTCACACAAATCTGAGATCTGTTTGAGACTTCTGCTGCTTTTAAGGTTATGCCATTTTTAAATAGCGGATTGTATTTATGGTGTTGTTTTCTAACTGGTTAGCTTAGACATTCCTTTTTGGGGAACAATGTGTTTTTTCAGTTGGATCATCATTGTAAGGTGTCACAAGTAATCTTTGAAGGCAAAGCATAAGCTTCAAGAATAATAATAAGACCTGATGTATGTACATAATGCAAAATACAACAGCAATAGCATTACAATGTGGAATACTTGTATTTTTTTACCATTTGAAGACTTCTCTCCTCTATGATCGAAACTGGGCAAATCTTTGGTTCTGTTTTTAACTGACCTCTTCCCCATGGAGTCTAAAATGCACCTGAATTCAGGCTTAGCCATCTCTGTAATCAGATCTGACTAAACCTGAACCAGGGTGTCTTTCTGTCCTGTGTTCAAATCTAGCCTCTCTGACATGAGCTCACTAGGTGGCCTTAGGCAAGGCACTCATTCTGGGTTAAGTACCCCCCCACACACATATGCTACTGCAAATCTTACATGGGGCTGTTGTGCATTCTCAGTAATCCTCACAAGACCTCTGAGTACGGCTGAAAGTGGTATTATTATAATAATGAGCTGAGCTATTAATTGATTTAAAAAGAAATCTTCAGATCAGCTGACAGCCCCTGGATAATTCTTTTAAAAATCCACTTTTAATAGAAAGGGAGGCTGCCAGCCAGAGGGAACTGGCACAGAAGAGAGCAAACTTCTGGACAGCATTGCTGTCCTAAGAAGAATTGCACACTACAGTCTGGAGATCAGCTGGAATTCCAGGACATCTCCAGGCCTCACTTACAGTTGGCAGTTCTCGGTGTAACTGTGCTTAGGATGGCACTGTCAATGAGCAAAACTACAGCAGTGTCCAGGGAACACTTTGATGGTTAAAAAATGAAGACAAAATGTGAGGATTTCTGTTCTCTAATACTCCAGAGCCATGCATACTCGTACACCTTTATGAGCGCTTTGTGGGCCTCCTGCAAGTACCAGACTAATGGCTGCTGCAAACAGGATACTGAACTCTATAGTCACATTCGGCAGGGCTCTTCTTATGCAGTCATGGATGGGATGGGGACAGAAACAGCAACGTTATTCTCAGTTCCAAAGATTCCAGTTGCTAAATCAGCCTCCTGGGGTTTTCTCCTCTTCTAATCAATGAAAGCTGATGCATCCCAGTGCCCTTTGCCAAGCTGCCCATCGCCAGACCTGGAAAGCATGCCCCCACACTGCCTGCTGCAAGTCAGCAGTCCAGGAGTCCTTTGACAGGGAAATGTCTCTGCTTCATCTGCAAGTTTTGCACAGTCAGATCTTCCCAGATCAATGCAACCAACCAAGCAAGCTAGTGGTGGTGTTCTTTACAGAAAACCCCAAAGAAAATCCTATTTGTTGAGGGAGAACAGGCAGAACCACTGGATCCACCAGGAAAGGTATGTCTGTGGAGCAGGGGTCTCCAACATGGTGCCCATGGGCACCTGCCATCACCATTTCTGGTGCCCACCAATTATTTTTAGAAAGTGGGTGGGGCCCAGTAGGGCTCTTCCCCAGCAAGGCTTCTGATTGAGCATTGGAGATCTGATTGGCTCTGCAAATTTTTAAATACGTTGCTTTGGCAGCAGCTGCCACCGCAGCACAAGGACCTTCACTGTATGCCTGAAAGTAAGCTGCAGCGGCCACTTTGTGGCTGTGCTCAACATGCTGGGTCAGAATTCCAAAGATGCCTGCAGAATCAAAAAGGTTGGGGACCCCTGCTACAAAGAAACAGCCCCCCCCCATCTTATAGAACCGTACTTTTATCACACTAACTGGAAGCCAGTAAAGCAGAGGCATGGGACTTTCTTCACCAGCTTTATGCATGGATCACCTCCTGTGCTTAGGCTGTTCATATAAGCAGGGGAAGGAGGAGGAGGAGGAGATTGGATTTACACCCCGCACTTCACTCAGAGTCTGAGAGTGGCTTACAAACTCCTTCCCCTTCCCCTCCCCCTCCCCACAACAGACACCCTGGGAAGTAGGTGGGGAGGTAGGGCTGAGAGAGCTCTTTCAAGAACTTCCCTTGAGATAATGGCTCTGACAGAACTATGGCTTGCCCAGGGTCATCCAGCAGCTGCAAGTGGAGGAGTGGCGAACCAAACCCAGTTCTCCCAGATTAGAGGCCACACACTTAACTGCTACACCAAACTGGCTCTGAACACCAAACACCCAGGCACGGACACAGCATGGCATGCAGGTCTGTACTTTGAGCAAGGCCTCCAGATTTGCAGCTGGAAAAGTCTTCTTTAAGCCATGCAAGCATCTCACCCCATCCCTTTATAAACAATGAAGCCAACGTTCTCTTTTGTTGTTGTTCAGTCGCACAGTCGAGTCCGACTCTTCGCGACCCCATGGACGAGATCACGCCAGGCCTTCCTGTCTTCCGCCGTCCTCTGAAGTTTGCTCAAACGGTCTCTAGATTCCCGATATTTATTCATTCATTCATTCATTCATTCATTCATTCATTCCCTGGTAAAGAATAGCTTTGGACAGACCACCATTATATTTTATTTACACCTCCTTTTCTCCCCAATGTGGACCTAAAGCAGCTTACATCATTCTCCTCCATTTCATTGTTACAACAGCAACCCAGTAAGGAAGGTTAGTTTGAGAATATATGACTGGCCAAAGGTCACCCAGCAAGCTTCTATGGCAGACACTCAGGCAGTTACATGCCTGATATGAACACAAAGGACCTCCATCTGTCCCAATCCCCCGTTTCAAACAGGGACCAGCCAGATGGTTCAGTGAAGTTTCCAAGCTAGGCATGAAATAAATGGCCCTTCTTTGACTGTTTGCCCCCAGCATCTAGTATACATTCTCTGAACACAGAGAGTCCATGTGGTACAGTGGTTAAGAGTATGACCCGGGAGACCCAGGCTCAGTCAGTAAGCTTACTGAATGACCTTGGGTTGATTGCTCCCCCTTAATCTAACTGATGTTAACAGGGTTATTATGATAAAATGTAGGAGGGATGAGCCATGCATGCTTCCCTGAGCTCCTTGGAGGAAGGGAAGAGGAAAAGACCCCTGGACTTCAGACCATGGAGAACTGTGGTCATGATGAAGGTTAGAACACTACTGGCTGGATGGACCAGTGATCCGACTCCACACAATCCCAATTCACCCATTACCCAGGCTGCTGTTGTAACTCTCAGCTCTTGCTGTTCAGGCTCTGACCTAGGGTTGCCAACCTCCAGGTGGTGGGTGGAGATCTCCCACTGTGACAACTGATCTCCAGGTGACAAGACATCAGTTCACCTGGGGAAAAGCGCCACAGCAGAAGGTGGACTCTACAGAATTATATCCCATCGAAGTCCATCCCCTCCCCAAACCCTGCCCTCCTCAGGCTCCACCCCAAGAATCTCCAGGGATTTCCCAACCCAGAGCTGGCAACTCTGCTCTTGCCCCACAAGCCCAGTGCAGGGAAACGCTCCCCTCCAGTCTGGTAGAGGGGGAGCCCCCAGGATGCCCAATATCCCAGGAGCAGGCTGAAGAATATCTCCTGGCTTTGTGCCACCAGATGCCAGCCTCTTTTACTATTCATTTGTTCAAATATATTCTAATCAGAGGCACAGAGGTCCTTTCATTTTGTTCGGCTGGAGACAACGTCCTTGCCTGTGGGCAAATCTTTCAGGAAGTTCACAGTGACTCAAGCGCTTCTTCGCGTAGTCACCCGGCTGGCTGCTGTCGCCCAGGGACATCAGCCTTCCAGAGCGCTCACGTCTTTGCCGTACACCAGAACCTGTGATAATTTTCCAGTTCCGAGGCTGTGACAGCCCCCTTTTTCTTATGCTCCTAAGACTCCAAGTAACTAACACCCACCTTTCCCAACAGAGAAACTAGAAGACATTGCTTTTCAGACTGAGTGCTACCATTTTTCATCATATATTTAATTCTGAGCTGCACCATCGATCGATAGATCTGCACAAAAGAAATAGAGACAGATAGGGAAGGATGGATTTCTCTACAAACCAGGTGTGCAGAAAAATATGAAATTAAAAAGGGCAATTAACCCCCCCCCCCAAATAATATAAACAATGCATGTAGCTTTAAGAAAATAATGGCCACTGATCTCTCAAAGACCATTTGGGATGTTGCCAGGCAGCCAAAACAATATTGCTGAGCCTTTGAAGCTTTGGATTCTGTAAGCAAACTTGGCTTGGCACAGCAGGCACTGCGCAACTCGACTACTGACAACTCAACCAGGTTTCTTTGGAGTAGAGGCTGCCAAGGGGAAGGAAGGAAAGTTAAAGACAAGGGACAGATTGGCGTAGATTGGATGGTGGGTGGGAAGAAGAGAAGGACGCAGGAAAAGGAGACAGGCTATAGGGGATGCCAGGGAAGGGAAAGAAGAAATACTGGACTGGAGGAGGTAGATACACGGAAAAATTAGATGTCAAAAAAGAGCATCACTGGACTGGAAGGAGGTAAAAACCAAACCCAAGTGATTTAAGGGGCGGAAGTACCTTCTGTAAAAGACATCTCTCTCTTTTCATTTTAGGGAAAAACAACAACAGTTACACCTATGGAGCATTATTCCCTCTAAGATGAGTTAGTGTGAGCTAGCTCACAGTTTTTTAGCCTCCGGTTCACACATTTTTGTCTTGGCTCAGGAAGGATGGCTCCAGAGAAAACTAACGTATGCCGTAGCCAAATGGCGTGCTCACAACTTTAATGCCAGTAGCTCACAAAGTAGGATTTCTGCTCACAAGACTCCACAGCTTAGAGGGAGCATTGCTATGGAGGTACAATCACTTAAAAAAAATAACACGCACTATGAATGATGTAGAGATAATTTTCTTTCCTCCTCCTCTCAATACATCAGTGTTAAGGACCAAGGACGTTCTGTAGTGGTTAGTCTTTTGGACCCGGAAGATTAAGGTTCAAATCCCCACTTGCTATGAAACTCACTGGCTGACCTTGGGCCAGTAATTCTTTCTTAGCCTAATGTATCTCACAGCTTTGTTGTGAGGATAAAGTGCAGGAGAGGAGAACCAAATATACAACCCAGAGCTCCCTGGACAAAGGGAATGAAAGCATGATACACAAATAAAACCAAACTTTGGATTTCACCCTGGAACTTCCACATTTAACAGTGTAACCCCTGGCATATTTACACCTACGTCCCATGCTTTTATCATTCTACAGAATGCATAACATGTAATTCTTTGGGGGAAACAGGGTTATAATTAAGGTCTGTGGGATTTTAGGTAATTTTCAGTGCTTTAATATCTCTACACATTATACTGTCGCACTGTTTCTCTCACTTCATAACCCAGTTTTGTTTCATTGCTGGCTGTATGTAGTATACTGTTTCCTTGTATGTAATATCCTGCTTTTAGAGTCCTAATCTCTAATTTTGTAATCCAGTTTTGTTTCATTGCATTGTTGTTAATGGTGAAATCTGCCTTGAGTCTTGATGAGAAAGGCAGACTATAAATGCAGCAAGTAAACAAATAAACCAATAAATAAATCATTACAGGCATGTGACATCTAGGGTTGCCAAATAGGAAAAACGTACTGGCGGGGGAGCTTCCAATCGCTCCAGGAGCCGCTTAAAGGTGCCACTGGACTGTTTTGGACCAGGGTGGGGGGGGGCTCTGCAACTTACCTGGCTGCTTATTGCTCTAACTGAGGGCTGCAGGGAGCAGGGGGTGGAGCTTGTTGCATGTGCCCGCCCCCTGGGCTCTTTACTGCTGGAGCTCCGCTCCTGTGCGCTCCTGTAGGAAATGACCCCTGCATACACACACACACACACACGTGTGTGTGCACGCGTGTATTTAGAGCACTACTGTCTACTTTTGTAATCCCACAATGTTGATTGCATACATTACAATGATTCTAATGCTTTGACCGTACTGTTTTAAATTGCGTAATCAGCTTTGAGTCTCAGTGAGAAACCGGGGCTCTAAGAAACAAACAAACAAGACAAATTCTAAACCAATTTGCTTCAATGGGCTTAGAAAGATGCCACTCAGTCTAGGATCATGCTGTCAGTCAAACAGTGCAGGAAGTCACATCTGCATGAGTGTTCCTCATTTTGCTGTTGCGTGTGCCTCATCTTTATCTGTCTCAAAAGAGAAAATGAATGCCGTGTCACCTTGGTGACGGTGGTGGTGGAAAGTGCCGTCAAGTCACAGCTGACGTTCGGCGACCCTGTAGAGTTTTCGAGGCAAGAGAGGTTCAGAGGTGGTTTGCCATCGCCTGCCCTTGCATAACGACCTTGGGGCTCTTTTTGTAGCAGGTACTCCTTTGCATATTAGGCCACACACCCCTAAAGTAGCCAATCCTCCAAGAGCTTACTGAGCTCTTCTTACAGGAGCTACTGTAAGCTCTTGGAGGATTGGCTACATTAGGGGTGTGTCGCTTAATATGCAAATGAGTACCTGCTACAAAAAGAGCCCAAACCCAAATACTAACCAGGACCCACCCTTCTTAGCTTCTGAGATGAGGCTAGCCTGGGCCATGCAGGTCAGGGATACGGCACCTTCAGGGGTCATTTCCTGCAGGAGCGCACAGGAGCGGAGCTCCAGCAGTAAAGCGCCCAGGTGGCGGGCACATGCGACAAGCCCCGCCCCCTGCTCCCAGCAGCCCTCAGTCAGAGCAAGAAGCAGCCAGGTAAGTTGCAGAGCCCCCCGCCCCGGTCCAAAACAGTCCAGTGGCACCTTTAAGACCAAGGTTTATTCAGGTACAAGCTCTCCCTCCTCTGCGAGGACAGATCTGCACATTCCCCCCCCCAATAGCTAGCAATCCAAAACAGTCAAGTGGAGCCTGAGCGGTGGGTGTTGCCTTCTGACACACTTCCGGTGATGTCAGGGGGTGTGGCATATGCAAATAAGTTATGCTAATGAGCTCCTGCACCTCTTTTTCTACGAAATGACCCCTGGGTACCTTAAAAGCGGTGGCGCAGGCAGTAAATGCCTGCCTTAACAACATTCGAGCAGCCATTATGGCTGTTCGAGACCCACCGTGGTCGAG
>NW_015161988.1:224710-238824 GCF_001447785.1 Gekko japonicus | reverse complement strand
ACATAGCCGGGACCTGAGGAGGAGGCCGCCGGCGCGCCGGATCGCAAAAATGCGCCAGAAGAACAACAGCTTGATACCGCCGGGAAGGAAGCCAGCCAGACCGGAATAAAGAGACATCTACCTCCACCTGGGGTGCCGGTAGGCTGTCCCATTCCCCATGGAAAAAATGTGGCCTTAGTTAGGGTTAAAATTGTGACTAGCACCCTTCATGTAAACCGCCCAGAGACCCCTAGGGGGGTTAGGGCGGTATATCAAGTTGAATTAATAAATAAAATAAATAAAATAAAAACTGACATTGTGTTAAGTGTTGACATTCGACATGCATCTGATAAAGTGGACTCCAGTCCACAAAAACTTCTGTCACATATCATCTGACCAGCTAAGACTTTTTTGTTTCTGTCACAAATGGACTTGTAATGGCTTTCCTCTCTGGAATTTGTCTAAAAGGACGGCACATTGTACAGTTGTGTTAAACAACAGAGCCTGCTTTGGTCACGTGGTTTCCTGAAAAGGACTTCGCGCCCCATTCACTAAGGGGGATCCAGAACCTTGCTGGGGACAGACAGAAGGGGCCACAGGCTTTCAAGCACTTCTTCTCCATAGCTTGTATTTACTTGGATGCACTTGAGGGACCTCAACAAGGGGGCGGCAGCCATTACAGCTAATATGCTCTTGCTGCCATATGAAACCTGGGGGATTAAACAGGCGCGATGCCCAGAATTCTGTAGAAAGAGAACCCTTCCCCTTTTCCAAATTTAATTTTCAGGGACGGGGGGGGGTGCAGTTTACATCGAGACCACAATGTGAAGGGGGCTTCAACCCTCCTCCCCACCCCTCAGTGGCATTTTCCTGATCTGAAACGGCCTTGGGCTCTCTGCTCCAGATTGTCACGCAAGACCTCACGTCACCTTCCTCGCTTTGTCTCAGCTCTGGGATGTGCGTAGGAAAAGATGTTCCCCAGCCGATTCAGGCCGGAGTGATCAGGGAGGCTGCCATGCTCCGCATATGAGGGAAGCTATTGGAAGGCCTAATCTCTGAGAAAGAAACGTGCTCCCTTAAAGCCTGAACCACAGAAGGAATGACCTCGAGGTGGAAAGCGCAGCTGCCCCAACAGCCTGGCGTGCGCAAACACAGATCTTAAATACAACTTCTGATGCAAAAGTTTGCAGCCCTGGCATAAGCGACCTGGAATGACGCCTGTGACCGCACACCGAAGAGAACATTTTGCACAAATATGGACTGCCTTCCGTCAAATCACTCCCTAGCAACCCTGTGAGCTGTGGTGGGCTTCTTGGATGGCAGAAAGCAATCTGCCCAAGCAGACTTTTCCACATGGCTTGCCTTCACATATGGCGATAGCCCTACAGGTCCTTCTCTAGCCACAAAATGTTATGCCAGACTGCACTGTTACAGCCAGCCATTCTTTCACACCCTTGCATGACCGAGAAGGAAAACCAAGAGAGAGGCAGCCATGACCTTAACTGTTAAAGAGCACTCGGAACAGCCTCAGACTCTCCAAATATTGGTCTGTCTACCTCGTCATCGTCTACGCTGAGTGACACCTCTCCAGGATCCTTCTGGACTGGGAATGCTGGGCATGGAACCAGGGACCTGATGCATGTCGGTCCAGCAACCTAGAGCATATTTTATGTCTCCGGAATATTTTTACTCCTCCAAAAAAAGAAAAATGTAGCTAATACATACAAAATAAAAAATAAGGCCAAGGCCGATGGTGCAAAATCAGGTAAAATACATATATATATATATTTATCACTCAGTTAAATCTCCAAAAATTCCCTGTGCGTTTCACCAACAGGCTTCATCAGGGGAATGTGTTTGTCTTGTGGTAGTTCTTCAGAAGAAAAGATGATCTTTTTACTTGATTTCGCACCCTTGGCCCTGGCCCTAATTTTTATCTCCTGTGACTGGTGTGGCTCTTTAGTTTCTTGCTAATACATATGAGCCATTAAAAAAAAATCCCTCCTTTAATCTACTCACTAGGGAAATGAAAGGTGCTGCATGTGGAGTATCCCCATGAAGCCACTATGGGGTTCGAGATATAGGCAGACACGTGGGGGTGGGGGACAGAAACCGCAACAAAAGCCGTAGGGATTCCCAGCTGCATCCATGCTGCAGTAGGGACATGATTATATACTCTAAAAGGGAACCCCTGAATCTCATCAAAACATGTTCCTCTGGTTTTAATTCAGATAGAAAGTGTGTCTCAGCTGTTAGAAATTTGGTAACTGCTTCATTACTTATGTATTTACTTCATTTATACCTTGCCTTTATCCCCAGTGGGGACCCAAAGCAGCTTAGATCACTCCCCCTCCTCCATTTTCCCCCTCACAACAGCCTTGTGAGGTAGGTTGGGTTGAGTGTGTATGACTGGCCCGAAGTCACCCAGCCAGCTTCCATGGCAGAGTGGGGATTTGAACCTGGATCTTCCAGATCCTAGGCTGACACTCTAGTCAGGAGTGTTAAACATAAGGCCCAGGGACTGGAAGTGGCCCGTCCAGGGCTGTTATGTGGCCCACAAGCAACTAGTGAAAGGGAGGGAACAGGAGACTGCTTGGTGGGAGTGGGTGGAACCACTCCGACTATGGCTTCACCATGGTGGAACAACCTTGTCTGCAGCAGTCAAGTAGCATGGGACCATCTGCCCAGTGAAGAAGAAGAAGAGATTGGATTTATACCCCACCCTTCACTACCCAAGGGAGTCTCAGAGCGGCTTACAAACTCTTTTCCCCTCCCCTCCCCACAACAGACACCCTGTGAGGTAGGTGGGGCTGAGAGAGCTCTGACAGAAAGTGCTCTTTTTCAAGAACAGCTCTGACAGAACTATGGCTTGCCCAAGGTCATCCAGCAGGTGCAAGTGGAGGAGTGGGGGAATCAAACCCGGTTCTCCCAGATTAGAGTCCGCACACATAACCACGACACCAAACTGGTGTAGTAGTGAAGCACTACTAGCACTACTAGCTCTCCTGTCTGCCCATATAGATATTCCATTGTGCCCCCTCTCCCAGCCCATGAGGCCTTGCAGTGAGGATACACCAACCCGGAGTTTACCAGCTGCTGTCCTTTATACAGTTTACTAGTAATAAGGCCCGTTGTGGAAATAAATACAACGAGAGCTAGAAAGAGGCTCTGGGAGAGTGCTCTGGCTTTGGGCAAACAGTGTCAGTCTGCTTTTAAAACATGAACCTGGGACCTGCACACCACCAGAATACAGCAGATTCCATATGAAACTGACATTCCAACTGCCTTGCGGGGGGGGGGGGAGTTTGGGGGGGAATGGAGTGAAGTCCAATCAGCTTCCATATGCAAAAGACCAGGTTGTCGCAGCAGTTGTGGTGTGGGCGGGACCCGGGCTTTGCCTTCTGATTGGTGGCGATACATGCTGAGGAGCAGTGCCATCAGCCATACACTAAGGGAGTGCATTTTAGAATTAGAACTTTGGCACCCACTATTCAATTATATATAAGGAGAGATATCTCCGGTACAGTGTCATTGACGCAACGAACATGAGATTGAGCCAACTTCAGAGGACAGCGGAAGACAGGAGGGCCTGGCGGGAGCTGGTCCATGGGGTCGCGAAGAGTCGGACTCGACTGTGCGACTGAAGAACATCTACCTGGCATCACGTTTTATGGCACACATGGCCCAGCCTGACAAAGTGACATTTATGTCAGATTTGGCCCTCGTAACAAATGAGTTCGACACCTTTGCACTACACTATGCCGGCTCTCATTAAGCAGCCCAATCGATAGAAATTAGCTATGCCACTGAACTCTTTAAGTGCGAGAATTCAGTACTCAAACAGGGCTGGGAACATCATGAGCTGGTCCCTTGGCTACATTCTTCCTTCAGGGGCGTGCATTACAAGAGACTTCATCACCACCGCCTCCTCTTGTGTGATATGGATTTAAATTATTCAAGTTATGCTCCAGAGCATGCCCAGATGTGACAGCAACAGCTCTCAACTGACACAGGTGCCACCAAGCAGAAAATGCAAAGCCAGCCGTTTCCTGCCAAGCTTTGGCAAGAAGCTGGACGTTGCTGAAGTCAGAGATGGGGAGTGGGTTAAAGGCAGGGCTATGCTAGAGAGGAAGTTGAGTAAGAAAACGCATGCATGCGCACACACACTCAGCAACGGGCAACACAAGCCGGAAACCCACAGGCAGTTATGAGGATGAAGGAGAAATACGGAAGGAGGAGACTCTTCCCTACAGAAGTTGACACAAGTCACTAGCTCACATGCTTTTGTACTAGCCCACCTGCCCACATATGTTTGCTCAGGGACCCAATAAGCAACAACAAAAACATTTTGTATTGCTTTCCAGCATGGTCACTAGGAAAGATTATCAATCTCAAGTGAGTATTTATAAGCTTTTCAGAGTGCTTTCTTTTGCATTGGTGGAGGAATGCTCCACCACTGGGTTATTTCTTTCTTCAAACATGATGCCAAATAGGTGCATAAAGAACTACACACTTAGTTTGCACAAGGGAGAAAGGGAAGTCTATCTTGAAACATATGTGTGGCTCACTATAGCAAAGAAGATCGGATTGTGATGCTCTCCTGCCCTCTCAAGAGAAATAAAGTTTCCTGGGAAAAGCTACACAGGCACATGTGAAATATTTTAAATAAAATCTTTTGTAGAGAAAAGGTTGCAAAGATATTCGAAAGTAAGAACCTAAAAAGAGCACTGCTGAATCAAAGCAAAGTTCACGCGGTCCAGCATCCTGTTTCTAACCATGGCCAGCCAGATTTACTGTAATCAACTTCATGAGCAAAGCATAAGCGGGAAGACAAAAGTTCTGGTTGTACAACGGGTGTATCGAGGTATACTGCTTCAGAACATGGAGGTTCCATTTAGTCATCACGGCTAATAGTCATGGGTTCATTCATCATCATGAGCTTGTCTACTCTTTTAATCGAACTATTGCCACACCTTGCAAGATGTGTATGCATGGAAGTTTCTGTGAGTATGCCATACCACATAAAAACATTTAAAGGGAACTTTAATTGGGATGCCAGCCTGGAGGAAGCATGGTGTTTAAGATATTGTTTAACAGACCTGTCTCATATGTTAGTACATGTTCATGTCTTGTTCGCTTGGCCTTTTCCTTCCCTTCTGACCCTCTACTGCATGGGTGTCAAATATAAGGCCTGGGCCATCCTGGGCTCTTACCCAGCCCCAAAGAAACTTGTATGGATGGAAATGTAAGGTACTCCCTTGGAAAAAAGGTAGTCTTGTGTATGATTAAATACAGTTATTGGGGCTTTTGTGGGTTCCCCACTAAAGCAATTCCTTTCACTGCTAGGAATCAACTGCTCTTGTTTGTATTTTGAGTAAAAAAATAATATTGTTAATTGGGTTTGCCTGTGTCCTTTATAAAGTTATCAAGTAACCTGGCGTTACATTTTATGGTACACGTGGCCCGGCCTGACAAAGTGATATTTATGTCAGATCCAGCCCACGTAACAAATGAGTTTGACACCTCTGCTCTAGTGTTTCTCTTACTGCCATTGAAACTTTGATTGTCAGTGGCTTAAGACTGGGACACATTTTTCCTCTCATCAAGTTCAGGATATTGAAGATGCTATATATACCAACATCAGCATGCAAAAAAAAAAATTGTTGCAAACAAGGATTGGGGAGGCATGGCTTCAAATCCCTGGTAGTCATGAAATATACTAGGTGACTTTTGGCCAGTCATTGCCCCTCAGCTTAACCTACCTCACAGGGCATCTGTGAAGCTAACAGCACAATCCTAAAGAGAGTTACTCCAGTCTAAGCCCATTCATTTCAGTGGGCTTAGACTGGAGTAACTCTCCTCAGGATTAATTCTGAGTCCACACCAGGGGTCATTTCGGGGGGGGGAATGCGGTCTCCCCACCCCTGCCTGCCTGGGGCCAGGGAGGGCCTTGGCGGGGCTTCCTCGCACTCCCGCTGGCCTTGCAGGTCCACCGCCGGGCCCCTGATGTCAGGGTGTGTGGCATATGCTAATGAGTTATGCTAATGAGTTCCCCTAGCTCTTTTTCTACGAAATGACCCCTGGTCCTCACAGTGTTCCCTCTAAGCCGAGTTAGTGTGAGTTAGCTCACAGTTTTTTAGCCCCCGGCTCACACATTTTTGTCTTGGCTCAGGAAGGGATGGCTCCAGAGCAAACTAATTCATGCAGCAGCCAAATCCCTCGCTCACAACTTTAATGCCAGGAGCCCACAAAGTAGAATTTTTGCTCACCAGACCCCACAGTTTAGAGGGAACATGGCACCTTTAAGACCAACAAAAGTTAATTCAAGGTATGAGCTTTCATGTGCACACACACTTCCTCACAAAAGCTCATACCTTGCATAAATTTTTGTTGGTCTTAAAGTTGCCACTGGACTCAAAATTTGTTCTACTGCTTCAGATCAACATGGCTGCCCACCTGGATCTATCTCCTTAGCACGGTAAAAGAGGAGGAAAGAACACGTACTCTGCCTTTAATTTCTTGGAAGATGGGCAGGACTGAATAAATAAATTGCCTTCAGAAGGGTTGTTCTGTTCGCTTAATGGGACAGTGGCAGGTCTCCCGTGGGTTCTTTTCACATCACACCAAGAACGCTCCCTCTCTGTGGTCTCCATGTTACATAGTAAGTTAAAGTGGAAAGCAGCAATATGGGAATAGCAGCGGCACTACTAAAGCGCTTCCTAAGGAACAGGCCCTTTATAGCTTTTTGTAGCATAAGGTTTCATAGGTGATCTCACACCGGGTGGCCTCCCATCCAAATACTAACCAACCCAGCTTAGCTTCCCAGATAGGGCTAGCCTGGGCCATTTAGGCCAGAGCTGCTTGTATCTATCTAAACATTTTTTCTTATGCTGACCCACTCCCTAAACAGGCACTGACAGGGGCACCATTAAGAAAGGCATGGGAATCACATTTACACATGCACACACACCAGGTTTCAAACCACATGTGATTATTCCATGGGAGCTGCACTGGTATTTAAGCAGTATATATATATATAAACAAACAAACCACCACAAAACCCTACACTGTGGGGTTTTATTTGCCACTTGGCCTTGACTAAAGCCAAGACTACCTTTTACTCTTGTTGTGGATCTTGACCCTCCCCTCCAACAAACACTGAAATCTTTGTCCCCATCAAAATCTGAAATGGCACCCTGGCTAATTCCAAGAGTGCTTTAAACAGAGTACACTGCATTGGGAAGGCAACTATTAGTACAATCCTATGCAGAGCTACTCCAGTCTAAACCCATTGATTCCAATATGCTTAGACTGGTGTACTTCTGCCCAGGATGGCACCATATATCACCAACCAGTCTGTGTTCCTTGTATGCTGGTATCTTCCCTCCCCACAAAAAGAATCCTGTGCTGGCTCATTCTGATACCCTGTCAGAGGCCAAGCAATTCTCACAGAGACAATCACAAGCCAGACACTATACTGACACATATCCCAACCCATTTTGCTGCTAGTTTTCCAGTATTCACCAGCCAGAGTGAAACCAAGCATAGAATTTTGTCGTTTTTGGCTCTTGCGGTCAAGAGCCCCACCTTCCCTGTCTTTACCCCCACCACCACCCAAATACACCTATGCCAACAGCTATTGCAACACCTTGCCATAACCGATTCCAAAGCAAGCAGGTTGCAGGCCTTGGACTGCACTGTCTCTCCTGTGCCAATCTCCCCGGTAAGGCACCGTCCTCCTACCAAACCATTCAAACCGCTACAAATCCACCATCACATTCATTCCTTTCGAGCCACCGGAAGGAAAGCACCGGCTGAGTTTCTCCAGCCCATGAACCACAAGAGAAAACGAAATGCCTTTAAAAGGGGGGGGGGGGGGGGAGAGATGATCTTAAAACAAAAACATCCAAGTTACTAAATCTGAGGAAGCAACCGGAGCTCGCTAAACCGAGTCTCCAGGCGCCGTGCCGCTCTTATTTTATTTATCTGCAGTTGGCTGAGGTTGGGTCGCTGCTGCAATCCCTGCAAACGCAGCCGTGGGGAGGGGTGAGAGATTCCTGGGGCAGAAGCAGCTCCCTCCCCCCTCTCGCTGCACTGATAGACAGGCACATTCAGTTCCTGGTGCCTCTGCAGCACTGAATGAGCGGGAAGGGCGGCAGGCGCTGAAGCAAAAGCCCTGAACCCTCTCCCCCTTCCCCCGGCCCTTTCACCCCACAGGTATCCCCCAGCCCCGATCCTGATGCACCCAGGCACTCCCCAGTACCCTCACCTTTCCGCCAAAGGAGCCAGGAAGCCACCTCCACCCATGCAACGGGAGTTTTCTCAAGCCCCATTTCCAATGCATCCCCCGCCGCATCCCCCTTCACAATTGCAAGCACCCCCACGGCTGCCGGCCAGAACCGTGCCCCCCATTATGGGGAGCCCCACAGCTCAAAGACACCCCCCCCCGCGACCCCCTTCCCGCTCACCTGCAACAGCGGCGGCAGCAACACCCGCGACCGAAGCTCCGCCAGCTCACACCATCTTCGCCCTCGTGGAAGTGGAACTCGCCCCCAGAGCTCCTCATTGGCCTCCGGGCCACGCCAGTCAGGCGCATGCAAATCAGCAGGGCCCCGGCTGGCCGGGATTGGCTAACCTGGGAAACGCCTCCCGGTGACTGGCAGGCGTTGGAACCAAAGCCCCGCCGCCTCCTGCATCCCCTCCGCATCAGCATCTTCCAAGGGCTGGGTACCCGTTGGTACCCAAGTACCCTTTATCATTTCACCGAAAGCACCCTGCCCCCCGCCTACTTTTGCATTTCTCCCCTGCATTCCTAGGCACTGACTGGCACAATTTTTTCTTCCTCTCCCAAAATACTAGAACTGCTTGAGGGGGGGCATCCAATGAAGCTGATGGGCAGTAGGTTCAGGACCGAAAAAAGGAAATATTACTTTACACGGAGAGTGAGTAAAATGTGGAATTCACTGCCAGAGGATATGGTGATGGCCACAGGATGCTGGACTAGATGGACTATTGGTCTTATTTATTTATTTATAGTCAAATTTATACCCCGCCCTCCCCGCAAAGCAGGCTCAGGGCGGCTTCCAAGAACAAACACAACAATACAGAATAAAAACATAAATAATACAGAATTAAAACACAGCATTTAAAATAGTACATTACAAAATATCAGAATATTGGCAGCAAAAATCAAACGAATAAAGTGCTTTCCAACAAAGTGCTTCGGTGTTATTCCACATAAAGTGTTTAGATGTTATTCTGCTCGTTTTTGAGGCAGCTGCTTGATGTTAACATTATGTTCTTAAGGTTGCAATCCTATGCATGCTTACCTGGAAGTGGGTGCCTTTGGACACAGTGGGTCTTCCTTCATTCTGAGTGGGCTGTAATCCTCAGCATAATCCTGGGCAGTGAGACACCTTGAATAGAATTCCAGCTGTCTTAGTCTGTTGCAGCCAAAAGACCCAAAGGAGAGGCCTGTGACACCCTAAAGAACTACACATTTATTTGTAGAGCCTAAGTAGATGTCGTCAGATAAGGCATCTTCTAAGCCTATATGCACAAGTTTTCATCCCTTTAATAGGGTGTGAGTATCCGTGTGCCTTGGTGTTTAGTCGTGCCGGTCAGATGACCACGGAAACGTCTTCAGACAGTGCTGGGTCTTCGGCTTAGAAACGGAGATGAGCACTGCAACCCTAGAGTCGGATTCGACTGGCTTTCGAGCAAGGGAACCTCTACCTTTTTATCCCCCTTGTGCCAGTGATCTGAAAAATGAGAATATATTGGTTCACAAGAACTAATTGTTGTTTTGTTAGTTCAGGGCCCATTTATTCAGTATTCTGGCCTCTGGGTAACCGTTAAGTAAGGTTGTGTGTGTGTGTGTGTGAAGTGCGATTGTCAACATATTGCAACTGTGTTTTCAAGGCAACAGATGAACAGAGGTGGTTGCCATTGTGTGGCTCTGCGTAGCAACTGTGGACTTCCTTGGTGGTCTCCCAGGGCTGACCCTGCTTAACTTGCAAGACCTGACAAGATCGAGCTAGCCTGGGCCACCCAGGTCAGGGCCATGTAAGGTGGCCATCTTTTAAATACTATTGTACTCCTAGATCAAGGCGTCTTTAAGGTGCTACTGGACTTTTGCTCTTTTCTATTGTACTCCTAGGCAATGCTCTCTCTAAGCTGTGGAGTCTTGTGAGCAAAAATTCTACTTTGTGAGCTACTGGCATTAAAGTTGTGAGCTGACAATTTTGCTGCATAAATCAGTTTGTTCTGGAGCCCTCCTTCCTGAGCTAAGACAAAAATGTGTGAGCCGGAGGCTAAAAAACTGTGAGCTAGCGCACACTAACTCATCTTAGAGAGAGCATTGCTCCTAGGCCTTCAATAGCAGAAATATATGTGCAAAAAAAAGGAGGGCTTTCCCTTATGACCATTTTGCAAAAAGTTTCATCTGTTTGCATTTGTTAACTGAGCAAAACTAGGAGGATGAGTGGTCGTCTAGCAATAACAACCATCTGTTCCTTATATATACAACTGGAGATGGATCCAGGCAAAATGGAGCAGTGGCGCCTGGCTGTTTCCTGCCTATTTAGATACCATAATTTTTCCAACTAAAGGAAAAAGCCTCCTCTATTAAATTTCTACATGCCAGGCTGCTTCTCTCCCCCCCGTGCTAGGCGCTGTTCCTTCTCCGCCTCAGTTCTTCCCGCGCTCTAATCCTGCCGGCCTCAAGCACCGCCCCTTTGCGTTGCCTTGGCAGCATCCAGGCGTCAACCGCCGCCGAATCAGTTTGGGTCATACCAAGTCGTAGGGTTATGCAGGGGGAAGACGGAGAAAGAGACAGAGAAAGAAAGAGCGAAGAGACAAGAGTAAAACTGTATTTGGAAGGTAGACTCAGGAACAGGGTGGATTTGGGTTTAGCCGTTGGGGAAAGCCATTTATGTCAGCAAAAATGGAAAGTGTGGCTCTAGGTCCACCCCTCTCCCACAGGCTGATGGTTCCGGCTGAGCAAAATGGCAGCTGCACGATGAGCGAAGGAGAGCGTAAGAGTGGCAGGTAAGCAGAAGAGGGGAGAAGGAGAGTGCCTGTCCTTCCCCCCATTTTAACGGGGTGGCAAAATGAGAGGAGCCTGCTGATTGGCTGTCTGGTTTCCCCCCTCATAAATATCGGGGGGTCACCCTTCTCAGCTCGTTCTCTGGGTCGTGAAGTTTCTCTCAGTCCCCTTTCAGACATTTTACTCCTCAAGCTTTTTAACAAATACCCGTCCGCTCCTATAAATCTCCCTTTGGCCATGTGAAGCAACCACACTCATGAAAGTGAATTGTCAGAACATGTGCAGAAGGTGCTTACCGGTCCTTTACCATGGGAAGTAAAAAAAAATAAAATTGGAGGAGAGTGTAGCCCCTGGGAATGTGCAGAGAACACTCATCTCATGCCCAGTTAGGGCCAACTGGCCACTGGGCGGTGGAAGCCATGGCAAATGACAACAGATCGGGCCCTTTTTACAACATATTTGGTGCAGGGTTGCCAGCCTCCAGGTGAGACCTGGAGATCTCCCACTTTTACAACTGATCTCCAGCTGACAGAGATCAGCTCCCCTGGAGAAAATGGCTGCTTTGAAGGGTGGACTCTATAGATTCAGTTTCAGACACCTTTAATGGCATAATAACAGTGATGGCGAACCTATGGCACGGGTGCCAGAGGTGGCACTCAGAGCCCTCTCTGTGGGCACACGTGCCATCGCCCCAGCCAGGCCCAGACCATCATTAAAGTGTCAAATTCTCTGCCAAATAATTTTAAGTAAATGAAAGCATTTGGGATTGCTTTCCTTACTTTGTTTGGATCAGATACATTTAAATCCAGTAAGTAAATTTAGATAATAAAATATGCGTATTTTGTAAAAAAAAAGTCTGTATCTAAGTGCGGCTGATTCTGCTAAGAATTTTGCAACCATAATTGTAGTATCAGTAGTAACACCATTAAGAAAATGTTGAACAGTTTTAAGATTATTAGTAAATAAGCGTGGCCGAAGGGGTAAGAGTTTCATACGTGAGGATTGGGTGGACTCTATGGCACTGTACCATGCTGAAGCCCCTCCCCTCCCCAAACCCCACCCTTTCCTGGATGCACCCCCAAAGTCTCCAGGTATTTTCCAAACCAGACCTGACAACCCTAATTTGGTGATATTGTTACTGTCTCCCTTCAAAAGATGACACGTTTGGCTAGAGTCTGTTCAGGTGGCCTGTTGGCAAGCGTTTTTATGTGTTCCTTTTACTTCCTGCCTTTTGACACAAATCTATTACATTATTATCCCCCTTCCTCTGATGTGGTCAGGATGGGGCACGCAGGCCTCCTCCATCACAACAGCCCTGTGAGGGATAGGCTGAGAATGAATGACGGCAAGCTTCATGACAGAGCTGAACCTGGTTCTCCCAACAATGATGATTATGCTTCGCTGGTTCATAATTTTATTTCATATGGATTAAGCTGTAATTCTTCTGTTTGTAAAACACCTTAATCCATATGAAACAAAATCAGCAGGAACAACAGTGCCAAACAAATTTCCAGTAAACTCTCAGTCCTGGTTACAGTCATGTTTGCCAACAAAGATGCTGACAAGAGGAAACCAGTCAAAATACCTTTGCCCCTCTTGAGTGTACAGTAAAATGCAACACTTCATTGCTCACACAGTGGATGGCGGCTTCCACTTGTGAATGGACCGTTGTCACAAATATGATCATACTCCACTCTTAGCCTTGAAGATCACTGGATGACCTTGGGCAAGTCACTGTCTTTCTTAGCTCAGAGTTACTGTGTGAATAAAATGGGGAGGGAGAACCATTCTGAGTTCCTTGGAAGGAGGGTGTGGTAAACTTTTGATTGACAGTAATAGCACTGCAGACAATTATGCCACATGGCAATCTCCAAACCCCAATTTTTCCAGTTTGAGCTTATTTACAGTTGACAGTCATCAAATATACAGCAAGGGCAGAGAAATCAAGCAATGTGTGCACGTGTGTGAACCAGCCTAAGAAACCAGAATTTGCCAGAAACACTTGAAGAAAAGATAACAAAGGCCCCTGCCACATGGCAGGGAAAACACTGGGCAAAGTGCGGCTTTTAAAAGCCGCACCAAAAAAGAGACGCCGCAGCGGGATCCCACGATCCCCTGAGCCGTGGCGCCGTTGCTCCCCGGCACGATCAGATGCCGGGGAGGAAGAGACGAATGGGAGGGGGAGGCTGCCGAACTGCGCATGCTGCCGGGGCTGCGCCGGCGAACAGACGAGCCGGCGATCCCACGGCCGGCGGTGATGCGGCCTTTCGTAAAGAACCACCTAGGTAGGTGATTCTTTATTGCCACGGGTTTTGGCCGGTAGGGGCGGATTGGGGACGGGCTGGGAACGGGCGCAGCACGATTCCCAGATGTTGCTGTGGGATAGCGCCCGTTTCTTGCGGCCCCAATCCGTCCCTCTCCCGGCCCAAAACAGCTCGTATGAACACGGCCAAAGAAAGACATGTGCATAAGATGCTCTCACTTTGCAAATAAATAATCAGAAGCTTCCATGAGGGACATCTGAGATAAAGGTCAGAAAGAAGGCGTGTGTGTGATTGTGTGTGTGTGCCTCTGAACATGTGCATAGATCAAATGTGTAGCTGTCTGTAGCAGTAGGAGTGAGCTGTGACTCACAGAAGCTCATACCCTGTGTAATGAAATGGCATTTACCTGGGTGTGTAAGATGGATGCTGTCTGTAATTAGTGTTTAAAATGGTTCCCCATAAGGGTAAGTGGTCTGTAGTTCCGGGGCTAACCCTCACCGGGTTGATTGGGACTTCCTCATTTGCCTGCCTACATTTCCCAGAAGCGCTAGGGAAAAAGAGTGGGGAAATTTGGACACACCCCAGGGGCGGAGCCAGGGAGATAAAGGCTTTGGCTCCTGAGGGGGGAGTTCAGTCTTCAGCCTGGTCTTCAGCCTTTGGCTCAGCTTGGATGGCAGCTTCAAGGGAGCATACAGGTGGGGGCTCCTGTTGCCTCAAACTCCAGGGCATCCAGGCCACTATAAACCATGGTGGACAGCCAGGAGGGCAATAGTACCAGTGACCAGTCCAGTGGAGGGCTGGGGGTTTCTCCACAGCGACAGGAG
>NW_015161988.1:223106-224242 GCF_001447785.1 Gekko japonicus | reverse complement strand
GAAGGGAGCACGAGGCAGCCGGCTGCGCATGTGTGTGCATGCGCAGTTCGGCCAGGAGCCTCGAATGCTCCTGAAGACGGGCGCGCCAGTGATCCCATGGCCGCGCTTGCTGTGGCGTTTCAGGTAAGTCCTGCTCTTTTGCAGGTTCTTTTTTGCTACCCGTTTTCAGCCTGAAGGGCCGGATCGGGGACGGGTGCACGCTGCTTCCCAGATGTTGTGGTGTGATCGCGCCTGTTTGCTGCGCCCCCGATCCGTCCCTCTTCCGGGCCTAAACCTCCCGTGTGACCGGGGCCTTAGGCTGCATCCACACGGTGACCATTTTTGTGTTCCTTCTGTTGCCGCTGCTAACACATACAGCAGCCACTTCAGTCGTTTCCCCTGCACTTTTCTGGCCTCTAGCCCTCCATGGCTAGAGGGCTTTTAAAAAACAACTGACAGTTGACACATTGTCATGGTGTCTTTAAAGTGCTACTGAACGTGTGTGGAATGCCTTTCTTCACTAAGTTTCTTCCTCCTCCTCACTAAGTTACTCTGTCCCTTTGTCTGCCCTGCCTCTGTCTGTCACCAAAGAACAAACTGGGCATTGGTGAAGAACCTATGCCACTGAGTCTTGTCTGTTTTCCTCCTGTCTGCTGCTGAGAGGACATGGTGCAGTCATTTTGAACCAACGCCAGTTCAGTCATGGGGAGGAAAGGGAACACCCCCCCCGAAATGAATGACCTTTTTTAAAAATAGAAAGAAGGAAAAATAGCAGGTGGCACTTTTCTTGCCCCTAGCCCTCCAAGACTAGAGGGCTTTTAAAAACCAACTGACAGTTGACACATTGTCATGGTGCGGGTGGATTTTCCCTAATTAGCTCAGATGGCCAATATCAGTGAGCTTCATTCCGTTCCAAAGAAGTCCGGATCTGATTGTAATTCTCAAGCTTGTTTTATTTTCTGTTCGTGTTCTTTTTTTAAATAAATCAGAACCAGTAAGTCAACTTAGGCCCCTGCCACATGGGGGGGGAAAAGCACGGCCAAAGTGCGGCTTTTTAGAGCCCCACCAAAAGAGACACGCGGCAGTGGGATCAGACAGATCCCCTGAGCCACCACACAGTTGATGCCGGGGGGGGGGGGAAGCCAGGGAAGGGAGCA